>NW_028260833.1:0-36465 GCF_056163025.1 Triticum urartu | reverse complement strand
TAGACAGTAAAAGCCAAAATAGACTAAATATATATAGCCTGAACGATCCTAAAAATCCCTCGAAGGAGATAATAAAGAACCCAAAGCAGATGGTATCCTACTGCAAGGGTGGTCTTAAGAATCCAAAAGAGGTTGCTCAGAAGAGATAGATGTATCCCAACCTCTATTGCTCTCGCGTAAAGACTTTTTTTTTACGCGACAGGAAAAAGTGACTACGAATTCCCCTTTTTGTTTGCGAATCCCTGTTTGTATCCTTTGAGCGCACGCCCATTAAGTAGCGATCAAATCAAGGAAATCGATCAAACGATCCCCGTGCCAGCCCAAATCATGATCTTCACCAACTTGGATTTGGTTCTCTCGCGAAAATCGCGAGTTGCAGAGATGAGAACCATGAAAAGCAAGATCCCGAATAAGAAAACAGAAACCGAGGAAGAGGAAACCACAAGAGTGAAGACTAGTAGAGTCTCGTCTTTTGTCATTCTTTGCTCCTTTTTCACTCAATGATTCCTTCGAATTTGCCGACCAAAAATTCTATATGTCTATTCTATCTATGATATTTCTATATATATAGAATATGATATCTAATATGACATCCGATTTGTCAAAGGGATTGGATTGGTGACTTACCCATTCAGTGACTTTGGCACTGGACGTTCCAAAAACGGGTACTATCGGATCGGGTGAATTAGAGAATAGACAGAGGTCCGTTGGCATTTCAGCCTTTCTTCTCCTTTCAGGGCCTATCCGAAAGAGAATCCAGTACCTCTTGGTCCTGAATATCAGAATAGGACGAACGAACCGGCCTCCGCGGATATCTTTGCTTCGGAACAAAACCCTGCAATCAAATAGATTGTCCCAAGGGCGCCATATTCTAGGAGCCCAAGTTATGCTATTGAAAATTCGTTCCTCTAGCAGTTCCGGTTTGAGCATTCCGTTCCCTTTTTCAAACTCCACTTCTTTTCATATAGCAATCCCTGATCAAAGAGAGAACAATATCCATTTCAAAACATTTCTAACAGATTCCTTAGTTCGGACCGACGAAGTAATGTCACTCGACTATTATCAACCTGACTGCAATCTTTTTCTGTCGGTAAGGATTGCACCAGAGCACCTTCTACTTCTAATAGGCCATGAACTATAGATAGAGAAGAATCATTCTGAGCGAGTACATAAGAAGCGATCCACTTTTTTTCATCGGTTCCAGGGGAAGACCAAAGATCTTGCGCGGCAGGTCCGCCAGAAAAACTCAAAAGAGAAAGAAGTCTCGTTAATCTCTTCATGCTCGTTCCAAGTTCGAAGTACCTTTTGGCCAAAGAAAAACCCGCTTCCTGACACGATTGCCTCTTTATCTTTATATAGATAGATTCTATGGGGTTATTACTTAGTAAGTCTATTTTGTACAAGAGCCCCTCCTATCTGATAGAAAAGGGTCCCATGATCCCGAGCCGATCTTACCTTGGCTCGCAAACCCCAAGTTTGTCTATGAAGAGCTAATCTAATTGTATTTTTTTCTAGAATGGATTTCTTATGTGGAATACTAATGGATAGGGCTTCGTTGCTAAGTGCTACAAGATCTAGTGCACTGGAACTCGTGGTTATGGACCCGAATCCTTTAGTATGGAACATTGTCTTTTCCAAGTAAAAACCCCTAGTATATGAAAGAATGAAAAGGTGCTTTCGTTCTTGTGGAATAAGAAGCCCTCGTACCTTAATGAAAGGAAAATCGTAATTTTTCGTTAGGTATTTGACCAAATAGGATCGTCCAGTTCCTACAGAACCTATCACTAAAATACCCGATAGGGCTAAGCGGAACGAAAAGGGTTTTCCATGAGATGGTAAATGAAAACGATTAGTCCCACACGAGGTTTGGGAATAAGTGATTGTCTGATAATGAGCAAGGAATATACGTCTTTCTGCTAAAGAGGATCTATTAAACTCATAATTCATTAGATCCTTGTTATCAATGCCAACTAGGTATCATAAGTAAATGGATCCCGGTTGTTCAATCCTTTGATAACCAAGGTCATTCTTTGCTAAAGAGAAATGATCACTATGAGTCAGACTCAATAGAATTGGATCCATTCCAAATAGCGAGAATTAGGATTCTTGATCCCTCTCAATCTCTCTTTCAATTCGAGGATCCAGAGAGGTGTTTTCATAGTCATCTCCGAATATTTGCCATCTCGGAATATTTTCGATTTCATTTTTCTATGATATGTCTTTCTATATGAAAATTGGTTATTTACGATGTACGATGATCCCTGTTAAGCATCCATGGCTGAATGGTTAAAGCGCCCAACTCATAATTGGTAAATTTGCGGGTTCAATTCCTGCTGGATGCACACGAACGGGAACATTCCATAAGTCTATTGGAACTGGCTCTCTATCCATGGAATCTCATCCATCATCCATACATAACGAATTGGTATGGTATATTCATACCATAACATAAGAACAATAAGAACTCGAATTCTTATCGATACTGGAACTCAGAGCATAGGAGGGAAAGTCGATTTATGGATGGAATCAAATACGCAGTATTTACAGAAAAAAGTCTTCGTTTATTGGGAAAGAATCAATATACTTTTAATGTCGAATCGGGATTCACTAAGACAGAAATAAAGCATTGGGTCGAACTCTTCTTTGGTGTTAAGGTGGTAGCTGTGAATAGCCATCGACTACCTGGAAAAGGTAGAAGAATAGGACCTATTCTGGGCCATACAATGCATTACAGACGTATGATCATTACCCTTCAACCGGGTTATTCTATTCCACTTCTAGATAGAGAAAAAAACTAAAGGAGAATACTTAATAATACGGCGAAACATTTATACAAAACACCTATCCCGAGCACACGCAAGGGAACCGTAGACAGGCAAGTGAAATCCAATCCACGAAATAATTTGATCCATGGACGGCACCGTTGTGGTAAAGGTCGTAATTCCAGAGGAATCATTACCGCAAGGCATAGAGGGGGAGGTCATAAGCGCCTATACCGTAAAATAGATTTTCGACGGAATCAAAAAGACATATCTGGTAGAATCGTAACCATAGAATACGACCCTAATCGAAATGCATACATTTGTCTCATACACTATGGGGATGGTGAGAAGAGATATATTTTACATCCCAGAGGGGCTATAATTGGAGATACTATTGTTTCTGGTACAAAAGTTCCTATATCAATGGGAAATGCCCTACCTTTGAGTGCGGTTTGAACTATTGATTTACGTAATTGGAAGTAACCAATTAGGTTTACGACGAAACCTAGAAATCGATCACTGATCCAATTTGACTACCTCTACGGGATAGACCTCAACAGAAAACTGTTGAGTAACGGCAGCAAGTGATTGAGTTCAGTAGTTCCTCATAGAAAATTATTGGCTCTAGAGATATGGTAATATGGAGAAGACAAAATTGTTTGAAGCACGCACAGAACCGGAAGCGCCCCTTGTTTCAAAGAGAGGAGGACGGGTTATTCACATTTAATTTGATGGTCAGAGGCAAATTGAAAGCTAAGCAGTGGTAATTAAGACCCCCGGGGGAAAATAGGGATGTCTCCTACGTTACCCATAATATGTGGAAGTATCGACGTAATTTCATAGAGTCATTCGATCTGAATGCTACATGAAGAACATAAGCCAGATGACGGAACGCAGAGACCTAGGATGTAGAAGATCATAACATGAGCGATTCGGCAGATTTGGATTCCTTTCCTATATATCCACTCATGTGGTACTTCATCATATGATTCATATAAGATCCATCTGTCTAGAGATCGTCATATACATCTAGAAAGCCGTATGCTTTGGAAGAAGCTTGTACAGTTTGGGAAGGGGTTTTTTGAGAGAAAAGAAGAATCTACTTCAACCGATATGCCCTTAGGCACGGCCATGCATAACATAGAAATCACACGTGGAAGGGGTGGGCAATTAGCTAGAGCAGCAGGTGCTGTAGCGAAACTCATTGCAAAAGAGGGTAAATCGGCCACTTTAAGATTACCATCTGGGGAGGTCCGTTTAGTATCCCAAAACTGCTTAGCAACAGTCGGACAAGTGGGTAATGTTGGGGTGAACCAAAAAAGTTTGGGTAGAGCCGGATCTAAGTGTTGGCTAGGTAAACGCCCCGTAGTAAGAGGGGTAGTTATGAACCCTGTGGACCACCCCCATGGGGGCGGTGAAGGGAAAGCTCCCATTGGTAGAAAAAAACCCACAACCCCTTGGGGTTATCCTGCGCTTGGAAGAAGAACTAGGAAAAGGAAAAAATATAGCGATAGTTTTATTCTTCGTCGCCGTAAGTAAATACGTAACTAGGAATATGGAAAATTGCATTTTTGGAATTTGCAATAATGCGATGGGCGAACGACGGGAATTGAACCCGCGCATGGTGGATTCACAATCCACTGCCTTGATCCACTTGGCTACATCCGCCCCTTATCCAGCTAAAGGATTTTTTTCTTTTTTCCATTGATCATTATTCTATTTATTCTGACCTCCGTACTTCGATCGAGATATTGGACATAGAATGCCACTCTTTAAAAAGGAAAAAAGGAGTAATCAGCTGTGACACGAAAAAAAACGAATCCTTTTGTAGCTCATCATTTATTGGCAAAGATAGAAAAGGTCAATATGAAGGAGGAGAAAGAAACAATAGTAACGTGGTCCCGGGCATCTAGCATTCTACCCACAATGGTTGGCCATACAATCGCGATTCATAATGGAAAGGAACATATACCTATTTACATAACAAATCCTATGGTAGGTCGCAAATTGGGGGAATTCGTGCCTACTCGGCATTTCACGAGTTATGAAAATGCAAGAAAGGATACTAAATCTCGTCGTTAACTGAATTCTGAATAGAAAGATTAAGAAGAAAAAAAGATTCAAAATAAAGTAAAGGTAGGCGGGGAATAACCTTATTTATGACAAGTTTCAAACTAGTAAAGTATATCCCTAGGATAAAGAAGAAGAAAAGTGGGCTAAGGAAACTCGCAAGGAAAGTTCCAACCGATCGTCTACTTAAGTTCGAGAGAGTTTTCAAAGCACAAAAACGTATCCCTATGTCTGTTTTCAAAGCACAAAGAGTTCTTGACGAGATTCGCTGGCGTTACTACGAGGAAACTGTTATGATACTGAACCTCATGCCCTATCGAGCATCTTATCCCATCTTAAAGTTGGTTTATTCGGCAGCCGCAAATGCTACTCATTATAGGGATTTCGACAAAGCGAATTTATTTATTACTAAAGCCGAAGTCAGTAGGAGTACTATTATGAAGAAATTCAGACCTCGAGCTCGAGGACGTAGTTTCCCCATAAAAAAAAGCATGTGTCATATAACAATTGTACTAAATATAGTAAAGAAATCTAAATAACCTTTAGATCCATCTAAGATTTCGATTCCCAGTAAAAAAAATATAGAATAGAAAAATATGGGACAAAAAATAAATCCACTCGGTTTCAGACTTGGTACAACCCAAAAACACCATTCCTTTTGGTTCGCACAACCAAAAAATTATTCTGAAGGTCTACAGGAAGATAAAAAAATAAGGGATTGTATCAAGAACTATATACAAAAGAATAGGAAAAAGGGCTCGAATAGAAAAATAGAATCAGACTCAAGTTCCGAAGTAATTACACATAATAGAAAAATGGACTCAGGTTCAAGTTCCGAAGTAATTACACATATAGAAATCCAAAAAGAAATCGATACGATCCACGTCATAATCCATATTGGATTCCCAAATTTATTAAAGAAAAAAGGAGCAATCGAAGAATTAGAGAAAGATCTACAAAAGGAAATTAACTCTGTAAACCAGAGATTTAATATTTCTATCGAAAAAGTTAAAGAACCTTATAGACAGCCTAACATTCTTGCAGAATATATAGCTTTCCAATTAAAAAATAGAGTTTCATTCCGAAAGGCAATGAAAAAAGCCATTGAATTAACTAAAAAAGCAGATATAAGGGGAGTAAAAGTAAAAATTGCGGGTCGTCTCGGAGGAAAAGAAATTGCACGCGCCGAATCTATTAAAAAGGGTAGACTTCCCCTCCAAACAATTCGCGCTAAAATTGATTATTGCTGCTATCCAATTCGGACTATCTATGGAGTATTAGGTGTAAAAATTTGGATATTCGTAGACGAAGAATAAGTAATCTTGTCTTCGGATTCTGTCCATTGATAGAATAAAAAATGACAAGAGACTTTTTTCCTGAAATCCCTGCAAAAGAAGAAATTATACCTCTTTCTATAAGATTTAATGAAAATTGATAAATCATTTAATATAATTGCTATGCTTAGTGTGTGACTCGTTATTTTTTTCTTTTTTTTAAGAAAAAAACTTAGTAATTATAGAAAATTAACTAATAACCAACCTATTGCTTCGTATTGTCGAGATCCTAACTAAGAAACAGTCACTATATGAATAAATACCTCTATCATAACATAAATGAGTAGATGTGTCATATAGTTGTAGCAACTGCAATTTTTTCTCTAAAAAAGAAAAGGGATTCTAGGTTGTGAAGCAAAACTAAAGGGATGTGGATAAAGGGAGGGATGATAGAAAGAAGGAAGAGGAAATAAATAAGATATAGGATTCCACTATGTATGGTCTATGAATTACATCATAAAAGGCAATGTGATAAAGCATCAATATAATAAAAATAATAGAGAATTAAAAATTGTAACTTGAAACAAGAACTACAAATTTAAAGCAATAATAAAGAGCCGCCCGGGTTAATAAAACTGAGAAAATTAACTCGGAAAGAAATTTTTTGGAAGCTCCGTTGCGGGATTCAGACCTAACCATTCAAGGAGAAGCAGTGGGAACGACAGAACCTATGATTCCATAGGATTTTATTGAAAAGAATCCTAACACTTCATTGGGTGGGATGGCGGAACAAACCAAAAAAATTGTCTTATTTGGTAAGTTTATAAATTAACAAATAAGACAGGAAAGAGTAAATATTCGCCCGCGAAATTCTTATTGAATTAGAATACTTTACCGCGATTCAATAAGAGTAAAAATAAGGATTTTTTTAAGAAGGATTACATTATCTATAAATATAGAATTTAGATAAATATACACACACATCTGGATATATTCTAGATCTTCTTTTTTGACTATATATTATATTTTTCTGTTTTAACAAATTCAATATAAAAAAAACCGAACTTTTTCTATTATCTATTAATGTGTATCTATCCGTACCGTAATATTTTGGAATATTATGAATTAGAGAAATTTACATGCTTTCTGATTCCATTCGCGAGGAGCTGGATGAGAAGAAACTCTCATGTCCAGTTTTGCAGTAGAGATGGAACTAAGAAAGAGAACCATCGACTATAACCCCAAAAGAACCAGATTTCGCAAACAACATAGAGGAAGAATGAAAGGAAAATCCTGCCGAGGCAATCGTATTTGTTTTGGTAGATATGCTCTTCAAGCACTTGAACCCGCTTGGATCACGGCGAGACAGATAGAAGCAGGACGAAGAGCAATAACACGATATGCACGTCGTGGTGGAAAAATATGGGTACGTATATTTCCCGACAAACCGGTTACACTAAGACCCACGGAAACACGTATGGGCTCGGGAAAGGGGTCCCCCGAATATTGGGTATCCGTTGTTAAACCTGGTCGTATACTTTATGAAATGGGGGGAGTATCTGAAACTGTAGCTAGAGCAGCTATCTCCATAGCTGCCAGTAAAATGCCCATACGAAGTCAATTTATTCGATTAGAGATATAGAACCCTAAAAGGGGTATGGAAGATAAAAAAAAATGCTCGGTTTTTCTTTCTGGAAAGACAATATTTCTTTCATCCTTTTGCATTGAAATAACAAATTGAAATCAAAATAATATGATTCAACCTCAGACCCTTTTAAATGTAGCAGATAATAGTGGAGCTCGAAAATTGATGTGTATTCGAGTCATAGGAGCTGCTGGTAATCAGCGATATGCTCGTATTGGTGATGTTATTGTTGCTGTAATCAAAGACGCATTGCCCCAAATGCCTCTAGAAAGATCCGAAGTAATTCGAGCTGTAATTGTACGTACATGTAAAGAGTTCAAATGCGAAGACGGTATAATAATCCGCTATGATGACAATGCTGCGGTTATAATTGATCAAAAAGGCAATCCAAAAGGAACTCGAGTTTTTGGCGCGATTGCCGAGGAATTGAGAGAATTGAATTTTACCAAAATAGTTTCATTAGCTCCTGAAGTATTATAAATACTAGTAGGCGAAATTGAGACCAAAGAATTAATTTAGTAGATTGTGTTTTACGTATATGTTTTAAAATCCAAAATGAAAAAAAAAAAAAGAAAACATGTTGATTATAGAAAAATTAGGAGGAACCTAGAATTAGAGTCTTATGGGCAAGGACACTATTGCTGATTTACTAACCTCTATAAGAAATGCGGACATGAATAAAAAAGGAACAGTTCGAGTAGTATCTACAAATATTACCGAAAACATTGTTAAAATACTTCTACGAGAGGGTTTTATTGAAAGTGTTCGGAAACATCAGGAACGTAACAGATATTTCTTGGTTTCAACTTTGCGACATCAAAAGAGAAAGACTATAAAAGGAATATATAGAACAAGAACCTTTTTAAAGCGTATCAGCCGACCCGGCTTACGAATTTATACCAACTATCAAGGAATTCCTAAAGTTTTGGGTGGAATGGGAATTGCTATTCTTTCTACTTCTCGAGGAATAATGACAGATCGAGAAGCTCGACTAAACAGAATTGGGGGAGAAGTCTTATGTTATATATGGTAATCGCCCCGCCTATAGTGCTCGAATTCTATCTCGCCCTTCCTATTTTTAAAATAAAAATAGAAAAATAGGAGAAAAAAAATATGACAGAAAAAAAAAATAGGAGAGAAAAAAAAAACCCGAGAGAAGCAAAAGTAACTTTCGAAGGTTTAGTTACGGAAGCCCTACCCAATGGAATGTTCCGCGTTCGGCTAGAGAATGACACCATCATCCTAGGCTATATTTCAGGAAAGATACGGTCTAGTTCTATACGAATACTGATGGGGGATAGGGTCAAAATTGAAGTAAGTCGTTATGATTCAAGCAAGGGACGTATAATTTATAGACTTCCCCATAAGGATTCGAAGCGTATCGAAGACTCGAAGGATAGCGAAGATTTGAAGGATAGCGAAGATTTGAAGGATACCAAAGATTCAAAGGATTAGGTTTTTCTTTTTTTTTCTAGGGTAATAAATTCTAAGTTCTAAAATTCAAGCGAAGAGACTTATTTTTTCCAAAAGATTAGATTCATAGTTTAAAAAAGGATACGGAAATATGAAAATAAGAGCTTCCGTTCGTAAAATTTGTACAAAATGTCGACTGATTCGTAGGCGTGGACGAATTAGAGTCATTTGCTCTAATCCGAAGCATAAACAAAGACAGGGGTAATCTTTCGAAAAAGAACTTTACTTTCTAAAAAGTAAAAAAAAGTACCCGCGGAAATGTTCCAATTCCAAATAAAATAATTTCATTTAAAATAATTAAAGTAAAGGGTTTATTTTACCCTGAAACGGATATCTTTGTATCTTTTTTTCTTTTTTTTATTTCTAACTCATATTTATGAGATAATAAAATATGGCAAAAGCTATACCAAAAATTGGTTCACGTAAGAAAGTGCGTATTGGTTTACGTAGGAATGCACGTTTTAGTTTACGGAAGAGTGCACGTAGAATAACAAAAGGGGTTATTCATGTTCAAGCTAGTTTCAACAATACCATTATAACTGTTACAGACCCACAAGGTCGGGTGGTTTTTTGGTCCTCGGCCGGTACTTGTGGATTCAAAAGCTCAAGAAAAGCATCACCCTATGCTGGTCAAAGAACAGCAGTAGATGCTATTCGTACAGTAGGTTTGCAACGAGCAGAAGTTATGGTAAAGGGCGCTGGTAGTGGAAGAGATGCCGCATTACGAGCCATTGCTAAAAGTGGTGTGCGATTAAGTTGTATACGCGATGTAACACCTATGCCGCATAATGGATGTCGACCGCCTAAAAAAAGACGTCTGTAAAAGAATTAACCCGCTTTCAACTTTCATTTCAAGAGAAATAAACGATTCAATGATAAAATAATAATACTAGTCTATTATGGTTCGAGAGGAGGTAGCAGGATCCACTCAAACACTACAGTGGAAGTGTGTTGAATCAAGAGTAGATAGTAAGCGCCTTTATTATGGTCGTTTCATTCTGTCCCCGCTTAGAAAAGGTCAAGCGGACACCGTCGGTATTGCCTTGCGAAGAGCTTTACTTGGAGAAATAGAAGGAACATGTATCACACGTGCAAAATTTGGGAGCGTGCCGCACGAGTATTCTACAATAGCAGGTATTGAAGAATCCGTACAAGAAATTTTACTAAATTTGAAAGAAATTGTATTGAGAAGTAATCTCTATGGAGTTAGAGACGCATCCATTTGCGTCAAAGGTCCTAGATACATAACTGCTCAAGATATCATCTTACCGCCTTCCGTAGAAATCGTTGATACGGCACAACCTATAGCTAACTTGACAGAGCCCATTGATTTCTGTATTGATTTACAGATCAAGAGAGATCGTGGATATCAGACAGAACTCAGAAAGAACTATCAAGATGGAAGTTATCCTATAGATGCTGTATCCATGCCTGTTCGAAATGTGAATTATAGTATTTTTTCTTGTGGGAATGGAAATGAAAAACACGAGATACTTTTTCTAGAAATATGGACTAATGGAAGTTTAACCCCTAAGGAAGCACTTTATGAGGCTTCTCGTAATTTGATTGATTTATTTCTTCCTTTTCTACACGCGGAGGAAGAGGGCGCTAGTTTCGAAGAAAATAAAAACAGGTTTACTCCACCCCTTTTTACTTTTCAAAAAAGATTAACTAATCTAAAGAAAAACAAAAAAGGAATTCCATTGAATTGTATTTTTATTGATCAATTAGAATTGACTTCTAGAACGTATAATTGTCTAAAAAGGGCCAATATACATACACTATTGGACCTTTTGAGTAAGACTGAAGAAGATCTTCTGAGAATTGACAGTTTTCGTATGGAAGATAGAAAACATATATGGGACACTCTAGAGAAGCATCTCCCAATTGATTTACTTAAGAATAAACTCTCGTTTTAAATCCATTGCAATTTTTTTTCTTCTTCTTTTTCGAGTTAGAATAAAAAGAAAACAATTTAGCATCTTTGGTACAATCTATATTTTCGCGAAATGGATCATAATAAAATGGATTTTAGGTATCTAGGGAAGATTCACTTGGAAGTAACTATTTCCTAGATACCTATGGTACTTCACGGTTGAATGAATCAAAAAATATCTAAAAAAGACCTAAAGTTAATGATTTATCAATGGGTAATGTTGCTCCAATACCTAACCAAAGAGCTACTACAGTACCGATTAAAAAAACGGTCGTAGCTACTGGGCGGCGAAATGGATTTTGGAATTTATTGACATTCTCTAGAAAAGGTACTGTCAATAAGCCTGTTGGCACAGAAACCATTAAAAGAACGCCCAATAACTTATTGGGTACCGTACGGAGTATTTGAAACACGGGAAAGAAGTACCACTCGGGTAATATTTCCAGAGGAGTTGCAAACGGATCTGCCGGTTCACCAATCATTGATGGCTCGAGAACCGCTAAACCTACATTACATGCAATAGTACCTAGAATTACTACTGGAAAAATATATAAAAGATCGTTGGGCCATGCGGGTTCCCCGTAATAATTATGTCCCATCCCTTTAGCTAATTTAGCTCTTAATACAGGATCATTTAAGTCTGGTTTCTTTGTTATTGGGATAGGTGAACTCTTTAGGATCCATCCCCCAAAGGAACCGGACATGAGAATTTATCATCATCCGGCTCGAGCAAGAGTGAAAGAAATAAGACCGCGGAAGATCCTTAATAGAATTAAGGTTTATAATGACTCAATGACTCTAGGCAAGAAAAGCTTTATCAGATTCTCTTTTCCGAAGTTGCACCTACAACTACTCATTGAAAATAATCCTATTCTTATGGGTAAATGCTCAATATCCAAGTGGGCTTACAAATTTGATCATGATCAATTGCTTTGTGGATTGTCTCATGTCTCTTGATTAGTTGGTATTTATCCCCTCAATATCGCAAGTTTCTTACCTCCAAACAAAATATTTACTTGTTACTAATAAAAAATCAAAAAGTTTAGCCTACATTCTTCCTTAGATCCCTTCTTTTACTCCGATAGTATTGCGGATCACAATCGATGCAAAGAAAATGAATGCATTTCCATACTATAATAAAAAGGTAAGTGTAATAAATAGAGAACTGGATCATGTCACATGACTTATTCCATTTCTACTCTATGGGATCTTACGGAGCCTGTTCATGGATGACATGGTTGCGGTATGATCATAGAAGATATTCTCCTCAAGTGAACCAGCCTATCCTTCCTAGGTAGGGGACTTACATGTTGATTGGATGCGGAGACACCTTTGGTTGTGAATTCTAATGTGGCAGATCCAATTCTTTATCTGCATGGCCAAATCAATAATTCAAGTCACACACTCCCATAATCCGCCTTTTTTCTTTCGTAAAATTAACTTCAACTATTTGTATTGTATAAAAATACTTTGGAGTTGAAGAGAAGTATCCAAATGACATGTGTTATTTTACAATAACCCATGCTTGTAGCAATGAAATACCAAAACCTACCCGATATGATATATGATAATTATAATTCTCTATGATATGCCTTCCCTATAAAGGACCCGAAATACCTTGCTTACGTATCATTGGAAAGTGCATTAACATAAATACGGCAGTAAGCAGAGGCAGTACAAAGGTATGTAAACTATAAAAACGAGTCAAAGTGGATTGGCCCACACTAGCACTTCCGCGTAATAACTCCACTAAAGGCGATCCTATTACCGGAATGGCGTCAGGTACACCTGTCACAATTTTGACTGCCCAATAGCCAATTTGATCCCAAGGCAAAGAATAACCAGTTACACCAAATGATGCAGTCAAAACAGCCAAAACCACACCTGTGACCCAAGTTAATTCGCGGGGTTTTTTAAATCCCCCTGTGAGATACACACGAAATACATGCAGGATCATCATTAAAACCATCATACTTGCTGACCATCGATGAACTGATCGGATTAACCAACCAAAGTTGGCCTCGGTCATTATGTATTGAACCGAGGAAAAAGCCTCTGTAACGGTTGGTCGGTAGTAAAAAGTCATAGCAAAACCGGTAGCGACTTGTACTAGAAAACAAGTAAGTGTAATTCCCCCTAAACAATAAAATATGTTGACATGGGGAGGAACATATTTACTAGTTATATCATCTGCAATTGCCTGAATCTCAAGACGTTCCTCAAACCAATCATATACTTTATTGAGATAGGTAACTAACCCGAGTCCCCCTCTAAGAGCCGTATATGAAAATTTCATCTCGTACGGCTCAAGCAGAAACACAAAAATTTTCAACGAATATTAGAAAAAAGGTTCAAAACTTCATCAGCCACTGAATTGGGTCGATTTGCCTTGAAGATATCAAATAAGAAAAATCCGGAATATCTTCTTTGTGATGATAATGCCAAAAAATCTCAAGTTGGCGCGTCTTTCTTTCTTCCTTTCCCTTATGTTGGTCATTAGAGGCTTCTTGACTTTTCTCTTCCCTATAAAGGATTTGTTTTTTTATGCGTAATATAGAAATTATCTTGTTGAGATCCTATGAATCAGTTCAATTAAAACCTTAGATTCATACTAGAGCCACGATGATTTAGTCTCAAGCTAAACAAAAGGCAAGGGTTCTTCGAATAAGAACCGCTTGATAATCATTTATTGAATCAGTGTAATGACTCGACAAAATCGAGAGAAAAAAAGTTGTCTTTTGGGCAAACAAAATTGGAAGGAAGAAAATTTCTTTTTTATTTTTATTTAAGAACTACTTGAATTTTTCAGTCTGGTTGCGAGGTCTTAATAGTGAGTATGAATCATAGTTCCATTTTTTTTTGATCCACTCTATCTATTTCGTGTTCCAGATACTAGAATAAATAATATCTGACGAATTAGAATCATCTTGATAGAGATAACAGGCCCTTTCTATGTATTATCAATAGGATCAATTCTAACAAGTCACACACTCATATTCCAGAGATACCGAAACAAAAAAATTCCGCGGTCGAACTACCATAATATCTAGAAATGTAGATCTTAAACTAGAAAGGCTTTTTTGGATGGAAAAACTCTGACTTCCTAGTTTTAGTTAGTAGAAACCTAATTGGTTAAAATTCCGTCCAGTAAAACGGAAGAATTATAAATTTCTAAAATGATAGATAGGAATATAGCGAATAAAGCCATTGCGATCCCCATAAAAGGAGTAGTCCCCCAACCCGGGGCGACTTTCCCATATTCCGAATTCAAGGGTTTCAGTAAACTACCTGCACCAGTTCGTTTTGGCCTAGGTTTAGAACTATCTTCAACGGTTTGTGTAGCCATAAATTCTATTTAATCATTGGTGTTGACTTTGTATACTATTCCGTTGTAGTTGTAAATACACGATCTTTTCGTAGATCCATTGTAATCTTGAAATTCTATAAAAATGGAAACAGCAACTTTAGTCGCCATCTCCATATCTGGTTTACTTGTAAGCTTTACTGGGTATGCCTTATATACCGCGTTTGGGCAACCCTCTCAACAATTAAGAGATCCATTCGAAGAACACGGAGACTAATTTAAGTAAGAAGTCTCCCAGATAGGGGGACTTCTTACTTAAATGAAATTATTTTATTCTTTTAGTTGGAGTTGGTGGAACCTTAGGTGGTTCTCGGAAGAAGATAGCGAAAAAAATTATCCCTAAAGTCGAAACTAAAAGGAACGTATAAACCAATGCTTCCATAGATTCGATCCTGGTTTATTTACAATTATAACTTCCACACCTATTCATTTGTCATTTGGGATAATTTCCCATATAAAGAAAGAAAAAGAGTCAAAGAAAGGATGGGAGATGTTTCCCATGTCAAATCAAAAAAGAGAGGTGAAAGATACTATAACAATGTGTATCAAACTGCCTGTTTCCTTGTAGTTGGATCTCCCACTTTTTGGAATGTTCCAAATTCCACTTGAGCATCCAAATCTGGATCAATACCAGCAAAAACATCTCGGAACAATGTTCTAGCGCCATGCCAAATGTGTCCGAAAAAGAAGAGCAAAGCAAAGGTAGCATGACCAAAAGTGAACCAACCCCTTGGACTGCTGCGAAAAACACCATCAGATTTCAAAGTAGCCCGGTCTAATTCAAAAATTTCCCCTAATTGAGAACGCCTCGCATATTTTTTTACAGTAGCAGGATCAGAATAACTTACTCCATTAAGTTCGCCACCATAGAACTCCACCGTTACACCTACTTGTTCAACACTATATTTGGATTCTGCTCTTCTAAAAGGAACGTCTGCTCTAACAATTCCCTCCTCATCTACCAAAACAACCGGAAATGTTTCAAAAAAAGTAGGCATACGGCGTACAAAAAGCTCACGTCCTTCTTTATCTCTAAAGACGGGATGTCCTAACCATCCAACAGCTATTCCATCCCCATTGTCCATTGAGCCTGCTCTGAATAATCCCCCTTTTGCCGGATTATTACCAATATAATCATAAAAGGCTAATTTTTCGGGAATTTTAGACCAAGCTTCTGATAAACTAAGATTTTCG
The DNA here is from genome assembly GCF_056163025.1 of Triticum urartu. Classification (NCBI taxonomy): domain Eukaryota; kingdom Viridiplantae; phylum Streptophyta; class Magnoliopsida; order Poales; family Poaceae; genus Triticum; species Triticum urartu. The sequence continues at coordinate 20,747 of NW_028260833.1, read as the reverse complement.
GCTAAACCATTGCTAACTCTTCGATATATTTCTTGCTGAAAGTATCCCTGATCCCACTGATAACGAGTAGGCCCAAATAATTCGATTGGGGTCGTTGCTGACCCATACCACATAGTTCCAGCAACTACGAAAGCTGCAAAAAAAACAGCAGCGATACTACTGGAAAGTACAGTTTCAATATTGCCCATACGTAATCCTTTATATAGACGTTGAGGCGGACGGACACTAAGATGGAATAAGCCCGCTAATATACCCAATGTACCCGCAGCAATATGATGAGAAGCTATTCCCCCCGGAACAAAAGGATCAAAACCTTCTGCACCCCACGCTGGATTTACAGCTTGTACTTTTCCAGTTAGTCCATAAGGATCGGATACCCATATCCCAGGACCATACAAACCCGTTACATGAAATGCCCCAAAGCCAAAGCAAGCCACCCCTGCAAGAAATAAATGAATTCCAAAGATCTTGGGCAAATCCAAAGAGGGTTTTCCCGTCCGCTCATCAGAGAATATTTCTAGGTCCCAATATACCCAATGCCAGATCGCTGCCAAGAAACACAAGCCAGAAAACACAATATGCGTACCTGCCACACCTTCATAACTCCAAATACCCGGATTTGTTACAGTTCCTCCTGAAATACTCCAACCACCCCACGAATCCGTTATTCCTAAACGAGTCATGAAGGGAATTACGAACATACCTTGTCTCCACATTGGATCCAGAACAGGATCAGAGGGATCAAAAACTGCTAATTCGTATAAAGCCATTGAGCCAGCCCAACCAGAAACTAGAGCTGTGTGCATTATATGCACCGCAAGCAATCGACCCGGATCATTCAATACGACAGTATGAACACGATACCAAGGCAAACCCATGGAAATACCCCTTTAGCAAAGAAAAATAGACACGATGTCGCTTTATTTTATCGCATTGAAAAAGACTATCCATATCCTATGTACCTAACCCTTCTAGGGGATTCTGTGTCAGAAAGCGCGAATATTTATTTCATTCCATTAAAAATAAGAAGCCAATTCTGTTCATAAGAAGAAAGAGAAGCAGATCTATTCTATACTCGATAAGTGCCAATATGCAATGGGTAACTTGGCCAATTTGGAAAAAACGAAGAATAGATCGCTACCCCTCTTTGTTTAGCATTCAAATCACCCATTCCCTTTTCTTTATTCAATCTGTCTTACATTCCTTATATGTATAACCTTTCAATCTACGTATTAATAGAATCTATATATATTCATATAGAATAAGAATAAAAATTAAGACAATAAACTGCGGATTCTTTCTTTCTGTTCCATTCTTACGTTTCCATATTAAAGTGTGGTTTTCTTACTTAAATTTAATAATATTAATCTAATATGCCCATTGGTGTTCCAAAAGTACCTTACCGGATTCCTGGAGATGAAGAAGCGACTTGGGTTGACTTATACAATGTTATGTATCGAGAAAGGACACTTTTTTTAGGTCAAGAGATTCGTTGCGAGATCACGAATCATATTACAGGTCTCATGGTATATCTGAGTATAGAAGATGGAATTAGTGATATTTTTTTGTTTATAAACTCCCCAGGCGGGTGGCTAATCTCAGGAATGGCTATTTTTGATACGATGCAAACGGTGACACCAGATATATATACAATATGCCTCGGAATAGCCGCCTCCATGGCGTCCTTCATTCTGCTTGGAGGAGAACCCACCAAGCGTATAGCATTCCCTCACGCGAGGATTATGCTTCACCAACCTGCTAGTGCTTATTATCGGGCAAGGACACCAGAATTTTTACTAGAAGTAGAAGAGTTACACAAAGTTCGCGAAATGATCACAAGGGTTTATGCAGTAAGAACAGGCAAGCCTTTTTGGGTTGTATCCGAAGACATGGAAAGGGATGTTTTTATGTCAGCAGACGAAGCCAAAGCTTATGGACTTGTCGATATTGTAGGGGATGAAATGATTGACAAGCACTGCGATACTGATCCAGTGTGGTTTCCAGAAATGTTTAAGGATTGGTAGTGTCCGGATTTCTTGTAAAGTTATTTCACAGCTAAATTCGTGTTTTCCTCGATTTAATAGAAAATAGAAAGACTTCATGATGAGCAATCATCAGGTTAAGATGGATCTAAACCAATCCATTTTTTTCTATATACATACAACATGCCGACGGTTAAACAACTTATTAGAAACGCAAGACAGCCAATACGAAATGCTCGAAAAACGGCCGCGCTTAAAGGATGCCCTCAGCGTCGAGGAACATGTGCTAGGGTGTATGTGCGACTCGTTCAGATCATGACTTCAAACAAATATAAAAAAAATTGAAGTATCCATGATTAGTACCAATGAATAGGATATAGCTTCTCTATCCTAGATTTCTATGGTATATGGAATTTATGGTTTCCTTTGGTGCAAATCCAATTATCTAAATTGGAAATAAGAAGCAATTCTCCCATTGGTAGCAAATGGTTATCCATTAAGCGGAGGAAATAGTAATAAAAAGAAAAAGGCTTATGCTCCTTTATCTTAAAAGAACGGACTAACAGGGTCAGCTACTTAGCCAACTTTCATAATTAAATACCGTCACTGTATGGATAACTCTTATTGTGAAAAGAGCTATTTACTCTATAATGGATAGGTAGAGCCAAAGAATGTGGACTATACAAGTTCGCAATACCTTTTGATGAAAGAAAGGGCTCCGGTGTATAGAGAGGGCCTCACCGTTTAAAAGGGAACCATAGAAACGATGGAACCCACTATTTTTTTTAGTATTATTAGAATGAATTTGTTATTTCGTATAGAAATAACTGAACGGAGTGGAATAAAAAATCGTGGTTGGGAAGGTTACTATAGCAAAAGCCATTGGAATTAATATTTTATATATCGGAATAATTAGTTTTGTTATTAATGAGAAAAAGGGTGGCTAAAAGAAGAGAAATCATTAGTTATTCATTAAGGTTAATTTGATTCAATGACCAGAGTTCCGCGAGGATATATAGCCCGGAGACGACGAACAAAAATGCGTTCATTTGCCTCAAACTTTAGAGGGGCTCATTTAAGACTTAATCGAATGATTACCCAACAGGTAAAAAGAGCTTTTGTTTCCTCTCATCGAGATAGAGGTAGGCAAAAGAGGGATTTTCGTCGTTTGTGGATCACTCGGATAAACGCAGCAACGCGGGTATATAAAGTATTCGATAGTTATAGTAAATTAATACACAACCTGTACAAGAAGAAATTGATTCTTAATCGTAAAATGCTTGCACAAGTAGCTGTATCAAATCCAAATAATCTTTACACGATTTCCAATAAAATAAAGATCATCAATTAAAGGTATAAATAAAGTAATATACTGGAATAATAAAAGATGAATTCCCGGAGAGGGAACTCCGGGAAGATACAATAAATTAAGATTAAGTGGTAGGAATCAACGAGCTGGATTACTTTCTTTATAATATATATAGGTCTGGCCCTTTCGAATTCGAATAAAACATCAACAATCGGAACTTAAGTTCCGGTTGTTGTTTCTTAAATTTTGGTTGTTGTTTCTTAAGTTTCGATTGGAATTGTACTTTTGCGTTAATTGAGGAATATGTCTATTTTTTCTGGGTCTAGAACCTGTAATTATTGAAATTGACTGGGCTTGAAATTGCTTTTCGTTCTCATAGTTACGAAACGGTAAGAAAGATAAAATACGAGCCTGTTTTATAGCAAGAGTAATTAATCGTTGTTGTTTCAAGGTTAATCTATTTATTCGTCTCGATAATATTTTTCCTTGTTCACTAATAAATCTATTAATTAAACTCATGTTTCTATAATCAATTCGATCTCCCGGGCCAATCCGGGGACGCCTACGAAAAGGTTGTTTAGATTTACGAAAAGGTTGCTTGAATTTACGAAAAGTTTGCTTGGATTTACGAAAGGGTTGCTTGGATTTATTAAAAGTTTGCTTGGATTTACTAAAGGGTTGCTTAGATTTAAGAAAAGGTTGTTTAGATGTATACATGATTTATTCCTTATTTAAAATTTGAAAATTTGAAAATTCACTTCTTTATTTTATTAATTTAGGATCCAGAAGAAGTAGTTTTTCTTTGATCCATATCTTATTTGATTCATATTATAGTATATGAATACCCTCTATACATATGAAATAATATCTACCGGAAATCAGATGAGTTGATTTGTATTTTGTATTCTATACTATGTTTTCTTTATATATTAAATATGAAGTTCTTACTCTTTCTGTTGTTTGGAAAGATCAAACACACGATGTTCCTATTTCTTTATTTCGTGATGAGTCGTATGCTTGCGACAATAACGACAAAATTTTTTGAATTCTAATTGTCCGGGTGTATTGTGGCGATTCTTTTGAGTACTATATCTAGAAATCCCCGTCGATTCCTCATTGGCACCTTTTCGAACACAACTGATGCATTCCAAAATAACTCTGATTCTAACATCTTTTCCCTTGGCCATGAACCTCCTTTTCTTTTTGGATTGACTTAACTTAATTCTTCTACTTATTCTTTTATTCTTCTATTTTGAATCCGAAGAAGAAGAATAAAATTCATTAGAATAATTTTTTTTTATTCTTTAATTAAGTAATAAAAAATAGAGAAATAATTAAAGAATACAATCCTTGTCGAATTAGCAAAGATTTTGGTTCGAAATCCTTTCATTTAATTAGCCAGCCCCGCCTTTTCTATGCTCTGATTTCTGAGGCCTTATTTAGCTTGGGTACCCCTTTAAATTGAATTTCTATTTTCAAAAATGGGGTTTACCAAATTTTTAATGACTCTGAGGTTCAACCCAATCCATCTTTTCTTTCTTTTTCCTTCCGATACTAAAAAAAGATTGAAAAGGATCAAATTTTGTCATATCACGAAGAAATCTATCCCTCCCATAGCAATAACTAGAATTAAAAAAAAGGGAATGACAAAGCATCTGGGAATAAACGATTAATTTCTATCAATAAACCTGCTAAAGCACCAAACCATAGAGTACTTAGCACGGGTGCTACAGAGAGATATGTTTTTATATCCCGCATTGAAAATCCTCCTTCCTTGTTGGAATACATATATGATCATAAACTCTTGCCCAAGATTGTTATGCTATATATAAAATGAACCATATCGACGAAATTTTCCTATCCCTAAAAAAGAAAAAGATGACCCCTTCTTCCTATATATTACCAAGGAAAAGTAATCCTTCTTTTATAGGCGAAATTATATTGGATTTTATATGTATATAATTCCTTAATTATATGAGACCAAAAAGAAGAAATGACACGAGGGTTCTATATATAGATAGAGAAAGAAAGAAGAAGAAAATTATGATGTGGAAAAGAAGACAGGAATTGTGTACAATGGCATTGTACAACAATTTAATTTGGAAAAGGGATGTAGCGCAGCTTGGTAGCGCGTTTGTTTTGGGTACAAAATGTCACAGGTTCAAATCCTGTCATCCCTACCTATTACTTCTTTCTTCTTTATAGGCAGTAGCGACGAGATCAATTAAAGTAAAGTGGGTATAACTTGAATTTGTGGAGACTATACGTACGTGAGATACATTAGGAATAGAAAAAGATTTTCTTTTTGAATGAATGAAAGCGCTCTTAGTTCAGTTCGGTAGAACGCGGGTCTCCAAAACCCGATGTCGTAGGTTCAAATCCTACAGAGCGTGATTCCATCTATTTTATGTCGAAGCAGAGTAAAATAACTTAACAAAATTGAATTGTAACTCCAATTTCAATTTGACCTCCTCTCTGGTCTGGAGGAGGTCAATCAAAAAAAAAAAATGACTCAATCAAAGATCCAACTGATCCCCACGCCTGTATTGCAAATACGCAGTCACGAATAATCCCGCTAAAGTAATAGGAATTAGGCCTAAGACGATTCCAAATAGAAAAACTTCAATCATTTCGATTTGTTCGAGGGGATAAAAAAAGAGGTACGATCTATCCCTAAATAGTACTCTAAATTATCCACGAATCTCAATGACCAAGAAAAGAATTCCTAATTAGTCTGGAAAAGAGTCGTAGAATGCCAGGAATCCCAAAGAAAGATTTTTCTTTTCTGAATTATAATTATTCAGTCAATTCAAATAAGGCGTATCTTGTTCAAGCCAATAAATAGAGCTGGGGTTATAGTTAAAGCAGCCAGTAGAAAACCAAAATAACTAGTTAAAGTAAGCATGAAAGAGTTAAATTCCATTTATTTTTTTTTACTACACTACATATGTTGGTAAAGCATTTACCTAAGTTATGGAAAATTCATAATTCATCAGTTATTTTAGATAATACTAAAAAACAAGATAGAGTAAGATACAGAAGTGTAAAAGAAAGTGGATTCATCAGATGATACATGAGTCCCTAATTCCGAATCAAGAGATTTGTTGTGGAATTTGTCAATTGAGTAAAGTAATAATATTAAGAACTAGATCATCTAACCCCATTGAATGAAAAAAAGAAATTCAATTTTCAGGGAAATTTTTGAATAAGAGATAAATAAACAATTGAATTTGAAAAAAAAAACTTCTTTCTATTTTGGATAATTTCTTTTTCAATAGGACCCTCTTTTTGGAGTGAACGATCGAATATTCCCCTATTCCTTCTTATTTTAACTGATTGTATTCCATATGGAATAAGAGGAGAACAAAAGCATTCCACGACCTGCCAAGGGGCTGTTAAAAAAAAAAAAAAAAGAAAGCTCTTCCTTGAATTTACTTTATTTTTATTCCTTTTTCGAACTCCAACCAAAGTAGATTCGAAGACGAGTCACTTCAATTATCCTTTTAAGTTCTATTCTATCTTCTGTCTTTCCCTATTTCATCTCGTAAAGTTCCGCGCTCGCAGTTTGGTCAAGAAAGTTAGACCTAATCCAACAAACAATACAAGGATGAATTACGAATTATGAAAGGATAGATTTCACATATACTTGTCCTTGTATTGTGTCAGTATGAGAATATCCTTCCTAAATTATTTATCCAAACCTATTGATCATTAACTTAGATTTTCCCAAGATTTTGGCTGCTATTCCGAATTACTCTATTATTCCGAAGCCAATGAAAAGTAAGTAGAACCTACAAAAATGGGGTTTTCTATTGATGCCTTGAATAACATATAGCTTACCTATAGACAAAAAAAAAATAAAAAAGTAATTATGTTTCGGAACCAGGCAAAACCAGATTGCTGTGCCATAGGAAGGATAGCTATACTAATTCGGTATACTCAAAATACACCTTTGGTACAAAATTGACAATCTCACAAGGATGAAATATCAGTAATTTTCTATTTACTGGTCGATCCCATCTTTTACGGAATCAATTCCTTTTTTGAATGTACAAAAATTTTGGGAGTTCAGCATGTCTGGAAGCACGGGAGAACGTTCTTTTGCTGATATTATTACCAGTATTCGATACTGGGTTATTCATAGCATTACTATACCTTCCCTATTCATTGCGGGTTGGTTATTTGTCAGTACGGGTTTAGCTTATGACGTGTTTGGAAGTCCTAGGCCAAACGAGTATTTCACGGAAAGCCGACAAGGAATTCCGTTAATAACCGACCGTTTTGATTCTTTAGAACAACTCGATGAATTTAGTAGATCCTTTTAGGAGGCCCTCAATGACCATAGATCGAACCTATCCTATTTTTACAGTGCGATGGCTGGCTATTCACGGACTAGCTGTACCTACTGTTTTTTTCTTGGGATCAATATCAGCAATGCAGTTCATCCAACGATAAAACAAATTCCAACTATAGAACTATGACACAATCAAACCCGAATGAACAAAATGTTGAATTGAATCGTACCAGTCTATACTGGGGTTTATTACTCATTTTTGTACTTGCTGTTTTATTTTCCAATTACTTCTTCAATTGAGAGAAAGAAAGAGACTAATAAGAATTCTCTTATCCCATTTGGAAGGATACCATCCTTATAACTACCCATGACTGTTTTTGTCTCTAGCATGACCAATTGATAAAATGTGGAGGAAAGTAGGGGAAATGGCCGATACTACTGGAAGAATTCCTCTTTGGCTGATAGGTACTGTAGCTGGTATTGCTGTGATTGGTTTAGTAGGTGTTTTCTTTTATGGTTCATATTCTGGATTGGGTTCATCTCTATAGTAATCGGAGGGACCAGATTGTAAACATGAAAAAGTAGGAGCTTAGCGGGTCCTTACCCCCCTTTATCTGATTAGAGCGGAAAGGACCCGCGGAATTTTTATTTTACTCTTATAACGCGAATTGAATCTATTCGATTCACTCTTATGAAGCAACAAGAAAAAGAGATCACTCGAGGATCCAATATCTTATTCCACGAAGGAAGTATCCTGAAAATCCTTGATTTAGTTTCGAGTAATAAACTAATAAAACCTTAATCAAAACTATTCAACTAGCCTAAAAATAAAAAAACCTTCAATGGAAGAGTTTACTTTTTTTTTGCAAAATTTCTGTAAATTTGAAGTTGAACTTAATTAAACAAGCCAAGCAATTTGCTCACAATCACAAGAAATTTTTCCCCCGCCATATTTTCTTCCCCTCTGTTTGTCCACTACCTCGGCTAAACCTAAGCAAAAGAAAAAGAGGTCCAAGAGACAGACCCGAATAAAGAAGAAATAGTAATCTTTGACGAATTAGGAAGAAAAAGGATTCTTATTTTGATACAAGAAGAATCGGCACAAGAAAAAGGCTTTTTCTTGTGCCGAATAGACGATTAAGAAGACCTGCAATCCCTCCGAAAAAGAAGAAATTTTAATTTGATTGTTCTCGCCTTTGCCTTGGATTCTCTTCTTTTGCATGGGATATAAATAAGGAATTCCAGACATCTCATAAACAAAAAGCAGTCTAAACAAAAAAAGGATTTCCAAAATAGATCATAGATAATTCTAGCAATTGCCAATAAATCGAGGCTTTTTACCAACTTGATGGTAAGAAATCCCGGGACCTAGAAATTCATTTCGTACAATTGAACCTTTTCAAACTGTTTCTTTTTGAGAACCAAAAAAACTTGTGCCAAAATAACGGATGCGAAGAAGAACAAAAGGCCTTGGACACGTAATGGATCCTGAAGCACGATTTCTGCGTCCCCCTGACCAAAACCTCCCACATTAGGATTGCTTGTTAATGGTTGATCAAGCTTGATGGATTCCCCCTCTGAAACAAGAAGTTCTGGTCCGGGAGGTATAATATCAATCACTTGGCGTCCATCTGATGCATCAACTATGGATATTTCATACCCCCCCTTTTCTTTACGTAGTATTTTTCTTACTATACCTGTTGACGTAGCATTATAGACTGTATTGTTACTCTTGCTACCATCAGGATAGATCTGTCCTCTTCCTCGGTTTCCCCCTACATATATGGGATATTTTAAGAAATGAGCATCTTTCTTCGTAGCAGGATCAGGGGAAAGAATGGGAAAGACAATTTCACTATATTTCTTACCGGGAACAGGGCCTATCACAAGAATGTTTTTTTTATCGGGACGATAACTCTGAAAAGCAAGATTTCCTATCTTTTCTTTTAACTCAGGGGAAATACGATCGGGCGGCGCTAATTCGAATCCCTCGGGCAAAATAAGAACAGCACCTACATTCAACCCTCCCTTTTTTCCATTAGCAAGAACTTGTTTCAATTGCATATCATAAGGAATTCGAAGAACTGCTTCAAATACAGTATCGGGAAGCACAGCTTGGGGAACTTCAATATCGACGGGCTTGCTAGCTAAATGGCAATTGGCACATACAATTCGTCCAGTTGCTTCTCGTGGGTTTTCATAACCCTGCTGCGCAAAAATGGGATATGCATTTGAAATAGATGTCCGAGTTATTACGTATATCATGATCGATACAGAAATCGATCGAGTTATCTGTTCCTTTACCCAAGAAAAAGTATTTCTATTTTCCATGTCCAATCGCAGATCCCAGAATTTCTACAATAAATTAGATAGGTAGCTAAGCTAATCTAGTTCCCTATACACGAATCTGTTGTCATTCTACTGCAACAGTTGTACTGCAATGATGAATACCTTAAAGTAGGTATAAATAGAAAGAATTTTGCTAAAATGGAAAAGGGCTTTCTTTCTAAAAAAAGATGCTTGCTAATTTGATTAATATTAATATCGGGAGATCAAATGAATTTATGCTTCACTAATTGAATGATAAATGACTACAAGCGAAGGAGATAGACGATTTAAACAAAAAAAGACCCAAAATTTCAAACATGTATCTAGAATTACTGGAAAACTACAAACAAAAATAGTGAAAATAAGCTCGTTAGGAGCCCATCCAAAATCGTTGTAGACCCAACGAATTACTAGTTCCCAACCACGGGTGGAGTGAAATCCAACAAAAAAATCAGTAACTAAAAGAATAAAAAAAGCTTTTATTGAGTCATTTAAATTATAGAAGAATTCCTGAACCCAAGAATTCAAAATGACAAGTTCCTCTTTACCCAGAAAAAAAGAACCACTTAGAATAGCCAAACAGATTATATTTGTCGAGAAATGCAAAATGGTATGGAGATGATCCTCATTATTTATTTTGACCCATTGTATTATTTCCTTGTGTATTCCTGTAGGAGGTTTTTGTACATGTGTCTTTAGTTTCCCTTTTATCATCTCGTCCAAGAGAGAAAGTTCTTCTAATTCTATGAATCTTTCTAGAATCCTTTTCTCTTGAATATCAGTTAAGAGAGTTTCGGATTGCCTGGTATTCCACCAATTCTTAATCCAAAGTTCCAGACATTTGTTAAATGAGGAAGAGACCCCCCAAGGCAAAAGTACGATAAATACAAGATATAGTAAAGAAGGCAATGCTTTCTTTTTTTTCATTTTTGATCTGTAAATGGAGTTGTTAATGAATATGCTTCATTCGCTGACTCTATTCCATTCCCTGACTCTATATGATGATATTTCTATTTCATGATATTTCTATTTCTTTGAAGCAAAAACTCTATAGGTTTGATACCCTGTATCTATTCTTCTTTTTTGTATATTAGTTATTAGTGGAATTTCAGTGCATTGGGTTCTTTCTTAGATCTAGATGGAATGAAATAGTGAAATAGAATAAAAAAAAAGCCCTTTCGGATGAAAAAGGAAGAATAGTATGCGATATATCTAACTTGGATAAAAAAAAATTAAAAGCAAATTTCTCTTATCCTCGTTTGTTCCTTCCTTTAGATAAATACTTAAAAATCCCCTTACAATAACAAATCCAATTTAGAAGGGACTTCCTCCCTGTGTTGAGAAAACTTTTCTTCTTCCAATTCTTCTTTTCTTCATTCAACTCAGTTCAAAAAAGATACCTCAAAATACTTCAATTGGTACGCGCAAGAAATAGGCCAATTCGGCAGCTTTTTGTTCAATTTCTCGTGGAGTAAAAAATTTATCATCAGTACGAGTCAAGGGAATGATCCCCTGGCCCCGGATTTCCATATAAAGAATACGACGAGGATAAAGACCCTCTTTAACCTGAATTCTAATTGATTGGATATCCCGCATAAGGAATCGAAGGAAGACGCGACGTTTTATTCCAGGGAATCCCCAACGAAAAATGCACACTATTCCCTCTTTTCTATCGAATCGGTCATAACCACTACCTACATTCCACAAAATAGTACACCACAAGTAGGAGCTAATGAATAGGCCTGCGATTCCGTAGAAAGACATCACGACCCCCTGCGGAAAAAAAAGAATTTCTTGAGATGGAAGTATAGATATAATATTCTTACCAAGATAACTGGAAATCCCAACCGATAAGAATCCTAGTGAACCTAGAAAAAGAATACAGGCCCAGAAAAAATTACCCCTTTTTCGAGAACCTTTTAGAAGTTCTACCCATATGTGTTCTGATCGCCAATTCATATTAGATATACTAAATCCAGCAGCGGTCGATTGAAATTGAGAGAATAAGCTAAATAATTTTGACTTTACTTTTTTTGATTCTGAAATCGCCTTCAGCAACTAGTACTCCTGTGAAATAATAGGTTAGATACATTGACTTTCTATTCAAAAAATATTCGTTGATTCAATTAAAATAAATAAAATAAAACTCGCTATACCTGGCTCTGCATATTCATGCATTTATGCTCGTAGCCTATATCCGCATCCATAACCGTTTTTCATTTGTGTGTAGAAAGTGTGTGTAGAAAAAGCCACATACCCTACCATATTATATTACTTACACTAAAAAATACTAGACAATCTTATTTTTTTGCACATAAAGAAATAAAGAAGTCATTGCAATTGCCGGAAATACTAAGCCTACTAAAGGCACGAAAATAGAAGGTAAGTTTAAATCCGTCATGGAATAGGTGTCTCAATTCAAATTTACTATTTCTATCTAGTCGAAAAATATCTTAAGATTCTTATGATATAATTAAGTATATCTATTATAAGGAATATTGACTATTGTATTGTATTTTTTATTTTTAGTTTGAAAAATATTCTGTAAAAAAAATGAAAGGATAATAAGAAAATTCCAAAAAAGGAGAACTAATTAAAAAGATTTTATTTTGATTTTCCCATCCTCATGGCCTTTCTATCTTTCTAATCTAATTTGAAATTGGATTCAAAAGAAAGCGGTTAGAATTTACTTCCTGCATACATACTTCTCTAGAAGCGCATACAATAATGCGTGGTAAAGGCGGAAAAATAGTATATTCAATCAAAATCAAAGGGCAAATTATCTTACCTACTATAGATCCCCTACTACCCTCTTAGACTTTAAAAGGCGATATACCACCCAAAGAAAGGGTATGAAAATGCCGGGTGGAGTTAGCTTTTCGACGAAGACCTGTCCCGTGCAGCGAAGCCCTGTTAGTAAGACCCCCCGCAATAATGGATTATAGAAGAATATTATTCCAAATACTCCTCTGGACGCATATAGTAGCATTGCGATTCCGAATCTTTTTTATTTATGAATATGAACAGAAAAAATTCATTGTATCGTTGGGTCGGAGCGGAGGTTTGGTCCAGAAAAATTAGAAACAAAACGTCTACTCTACCGCATTGAAGTCTATAGCGCTGTATTTCCACGAAAGTATAATTCTTACCATCAGGATACGATCCTTTCTTTTGAACTAAACGTCTCTACGATGGGTCCAGGTTCTATGTCCAATCCCAAATCAAGGATTTCTCGCTCTTGATCGGAGTCATAAACTAAAAAAAAACTACCTTTTTATCCTTTTTCTCAAGGTTATAGAAAACTTCCTTATCTAGTTCTAGCATTTTGAAAAAAAAAAAATGCTTCTTTTTTTACACACAGTTCGAGTCACTTGTTGACTCACGATTACGCCTGTTAAAAGTTTCAAACGTCCTCTTTTTTGAAATTGAAAGAGAGTCCTATAAAAAGGTCTAACTTCCAAACTATGTCTTTTTTCATTCATTCTCCTTTAGTTTTTTTCTCTATCTAGAAGTGGAATAGAATAACCCGGTTGAAGGGTAATGATCATACGTCTGTAATGCATTGTATGGCCCAGAATAGGTCCTATTCTTCTACCTTTTCCAGGTAGTCGATGGCTATTCACAGCTACCACCTTAACACCAAAGAAGAGTTCGACCCAATGCTTTATTTCTGTCTTAGTGAATCCCGATTCGACATTAAAAGTATATTGATTCTTTCCCAATAAACGAAGACTTTTTTCTGTAAATACTGCGTATTTGATTCCATTATCATTATCATATGATAATACTATATTTTATTATTTTATTATTTTATTTGTATTTCTTTATTGTATTATACCTTAATATATATATTCTAGATATATAGAATAGACGAATCTCAATTTGTCAAGTCTCATGATCATATCATGATCTATTTTTATTCGGCTCAATCTTTTTTTTCTAAAAAAGATTGAGCCGAGTTTAATTGCAATCAATTAGAAGAATAAAGAAGAATTACTGCATTTCATAACTGATTTTTTTCTCTTTTTATTTCGTTTCTTTTTTATTTATACCTTCTTTATCTTTAGTTTTATCTAGTTAATCAATAGTATCTACCGGCTCGAACTCGAATTTGATCGCCTTCCATACTTCACAAGCTGCGGCTAGTTCAGGACTCCATTTGCAAGCTGCTCGGATAATTTCATTACCTTCGCGAGCAAGATCGCGCCCTTCGTTACGAGCTTGTACACAGGCTTCTAAAGCCACTCGATTAGCTGCTGCACCAGGTGCATTTCCCCAAGGATGTCCTAAAGTTCCTCCACCAAATTGTAATACAGAATCGTCCCCAAAGATTTCGGTCAGAGCTGGCATATGCCAAACATGAATACCACCTGAAGCTACCGGTATAACACCTGGCATGGATACCCAGTCCTGAGTGAAAAAGATACCGCGAGCACGATCTTTTTCAATAAAATCATCGCGCAATAAATCAACAAAACCTAAAGTCATTTCGCGTTCCCCTTCTAACTTACCTACTACTGTACCGGAGTGGATATGATCTCCCCCAGACATACGCAATGCTTTAGCTAATACACGGAAATGCATACCATGATTTTTCTGTCTATCAATAACTGCATGCATTGCACGGTGAATGTGAAGAAGTAGGCCATTGTCGCGGCAATAATGAGCCAAAGTAGTATTTGCGGTGAATCCCCCAGTTAAGTAGTCATGCATTACAATAGGAACCCCTAATTCTCTTGCAAATACAGCTCTCTTAATCATTTCTTCACATGTACCCGCAGTCGCATTCAAGTAATGCCCCTTGATTTCACCGGTTTCGGCCTGTGATTTATAAATAGCTTCGGCACAAAAGACAAAACGGTCTCTCCAGCGCATAAATGGTTGTGAGTTTACGTTTTCATCATCTTTGGTAAAATCAAGTCCACCACGTAGACACTCATAACACGCTCTACCATAATTTTTTGCGGATAATCCCAATTTTGGTTTAATAGTACATCCCAATAAAGGACGACCGTACTTGTTCAACTTATCTCTTTCAACTTGGATACCATGAGGCGGGCCTTGGAAAGTTTTTGAATAAGTAGGGGGAATTCGTAGATCCTCCAAACGTAGAGCACGTAGGGCTTTGAAACCAAATACGTTACCTACAATGGAAGTAAACATGTTAGTAACGGAACCCTCTTCAAATAGGTCTAATGGATAAGCTACATAACAGATCCATTGGTTGTCTTCCCCAGCAACAGGCTCGATGTGATAGCATCGTCCTTTGTAACGATCAAGACTGGTAAGTCCATCAGTCCAAACAGTTGTCCATGTACCAGTAGAAGATTCGGCAGCTACTGCAGCCCCTGCTTCTTCGGGCGGAACCCCAGGCTGAGGACTTACTCGGAATGCTGCCAAGATATCAGTATCCTTAGTTTCATACTCTGGGGTGTAGTAAGTCAATTTATAATCTTTAACACCAGCTTGAAATCCAACACCTGCTTTAGTTTCTGTTTGTGGTGACATAAGTCCCTCCCTATAACTCTTGAATTAAGAATTCTCACAATAACAGGGTCTACTCGATGTTAATTAGGCGTAAATGAAACTTTAGCAAAAATCTCGTAAAACAAAAAGGATATTCAATTAATATAATATCAACTCATTAAAGAAAATTGAGGGCATGCTTAGGTTAATGAATATGTTTCATTCATATATAATGCGTACACCCTGTGTATGTTCTATCCTATAGGAATTCCAATATAGGAATTCGATAGGAATTGAGTTGTTGTTATGGTAAGTTAACACGGTTCGTTATTAAACCATGGATTTGATTTACCAAATCCATAATTATTGTATACTCTTTGATAGATATAGCGCAACCCAAATTAATTCCTAATCCTTATTTTACAAGTTCTTAATAGTTCTCTTTTCTTATTTTGAATGCAAATACCTAACTAAATACTAATAAAATTCTTTGTTGACAGCAATCTATGCTTCACAGTAGTATATATTTTGTATATCGAAGTCCTAGATAGGAAAGTAGAGTAGGCACAGATCCTCCACAAAAGGCAAAATGTATATGAAAAAAAAGATTGATTGAACTTTCCAATGGACTCATTCCATGAGTAAACGATTGAATGGGATTCGCTTGGGCAACGAAATCAAGTCCTGGTCCCCTTTTCTCTCTTATTGAATTAACTAATTCATTTCCTTTTTACTTTTGGATTTTTTTTGATTTGATTTGGCATTATTCAACAATAAAAAAAGAAAAATTTCGACAAATTCCTTTTTTTTAATTATGTGATAATTATGAGAACCAATCCTACTACTTCTCCTCCCGGGGTTTCCACAATTGAAGAAAAAAGTACAGGTCGTATCGATCAAATTATTGGACCCGTGCTGGATGTCACTTTTCCCCCAGGCAAGTTACCTTATATTTATAACGCTTTGGTAGTCCAGAGTAGAGACACTGCCGATAAGCAAATTAATGTGACTTGTGAGGTACAACAATTATTAGGAAATAATCGAGTTAGAGCTGTAGCTATGAGTGCTACGGACGGGTTGATGAGAGGAATGGAAGTGATTGACACGGGAGCTCCTCTCAGTGTTCCGGTCGGTGGAGCTACTCTCGGACGAATTTTCAACGTTCTTGGGGAGCCTGTTGACAATTTGGGTCCTGTAGATAGTAGTGCAACGTTCCCTATTCATAGATCTGCGCCTGCCTTTATCGAGTTAGATACGAAATTATCCATCTTTGAAACAGGTATTAAGGTCGTCGATCTTTTAGCTCCTTATCGACGTGGAGGAAAAATAGGACTATTTGGGGGGGCTGGAGTAGGTAAAACAGTACTGATCATGGAATTAATCAATAACATTGCTAAAGCTCATGGGGGCGTATCCGTATTCGGTGGAGTAGGGGAACGGACTCGTGAAGGAAATGATCTTTATATGGAAATGAAGGAATCCGGAGTAATTAATGAAAAAAATATTGAGGAATCAAAGGTAGCTCTAGTCTATGGCCAAATGAATGAACCACCGGGAGCTCGTATGAGAGTTGGTTTAACTGCCCTAACTATGGCGGAATATTTCCGAGATGTTAATAAGCAAGACGTGCTTTTATTTATCGATAATATCTTTCGTTTTGTTCAAGCAGGATCAGAGGTATCCGCTTTATTAGGGAGAATGCCCTCCGCAGTGGGTTATCAACCTACTCTTAGTACAGAAATGGGTTCTTTGCAAGAAAGAATTGCTTCTACTAAAAAGGGATCTATAACTTCGATTCAAGCAGTTTATGTACCTGCAGACGATTTGACCGACCCTGCCCCTGCCACAACATTTGCACATTTGGATGCTACTACCGTACTTTCCAGAGGATTAGCTTCCAAGGGTATTTATCCAGCAGTAGATCCTTTAGATTCAACCTCGACTATGTTACAGCCTCGGATCGTTGGCAACGAACATTATGAAACTGCGCAAAGAGTTAAGGAAACTTTACAACGTTACAAAGAACTTCAGGACATTATCGCAATTCTTGGCTTGGATGAATTATCGGAAGAGGATCGTTTAACTGTAGCAAGAGCAAGAAAAATTGAGCGTTTCTTATCACAACCGTTCTTTGTGGCAGAAGTTTTTACTGGTTCTCCAGGAAAGTATGTTGCTCTTGCGGAAACTATTAGGGGATTTCAACTAATCCTTTCCGGAGAATTAGACGGCCTACCTGAACAGGCTTTTTATTTGGTGGGTAACATCGATGAAGCTAGCACGAAAGCTATAACCTTAGAAGAGGAGAACAAATCGAAGAAATGAAATTAAATCTTTATGTACTGACTCCTAAGCGAATTATTTGGGATTGTGAAGTGAAAGAAATCATTTTATCCACTAATAGTGGCCAAATTGGCGTATTACCAAACCACGCCCCCATTAACACAGCAGTAGATATGGGTCCTTTGAGAATACGCCTCCTCAACGACCAATGGTTAACAGCGATTCTGTGGAGCGGTTTTGCGAGAATAGTTAATAATGAGATCATCATTTTAGGAAATGATGCGGAACTGGGTAGTGATATTGATCCGGAAGAAGCTCAAAAGGCACTTGAAATAGCCGAAGCTAACTTGAGTAAAGCTGAGGGTACGAAAGATTTGGTTGAAGCGAAGCTCGCTCTCAGACGAGCTAGGATACGAATCGAGGCTGTCAATTGGATTCCCCCATCCAATTGAAGACAATCCAGTGGTTTATAGTTGATACAAAGAAAAAGGGAAGAGGGGTAGAAAAAGTTATTAGATAGCGAAGCGAAGTAAGTCCAATGCTATCTAGTAATTTTTCTACCTACTTACCTACTATTGGATTTGAACCAATGACTCCCGCCGTATGAAAGCAATACTCTAACCACTGAGTTAAGTAGGCAATTTATCACCACAAAGGAAGACCCATTACTTCGATCGATTATATATTGAATCCCTTTTCTAAGCAATACCGCTCTGTTATTGGTCTGTTATATACTAAATACTAAACTAAATACTAAACAGATACAGATCAAAGGGGTATCCTCTGGCATTAGAAAATATTCATCTTGACAAGAAATTATCTATATGTTAAGATATCTCTGATAAGGGCTATAGCTCAGTTCGGTAGAGCAACTCGTTTACACGTGCGCCAATGCTTTTCAAAGGAGCTTATTATGCAATGAACATAATCGATCTTATTGCAAAATCAATGTCTTACTTCATAGATTCGAGAGAATAGGAGAACAGTAGCCTGACAAACAGTCGGTTCAGTCCGATTCAGGTGCCAATTCAGGTGCCTAATCAAATAGAACCCTTATGGATTTGCTAGTTGATAAGGTAAATATCCAGCCCACTAAATGCTAGGCGTAATGAGGATAAGGGCCTCCAAAAAACTTCTTTTCGTTCTATGAACTTTAAGGTGTATGAAGTCTCATAGTTAACTCTTGCAGTGGAACGATAGAGACTCCATTTCACTTAGGTTGATTTAATTTAGACCGGAGGCAGACCTAAGTCAAGGTAATCCTCCTTTGAAACACTTTGGTATTGCTCCTAGATAGATCATAATACAAAAAATCAATCAGAGCACAGGGAGCCATCTCATTATCTTTCCGTAAAGAAAAACTATGGTGGACTAACTGATCTTTAAATCAGTTTATGAAAGAGCCCAATGCAAAAAAATGCATGTTGGGTCTTTGAAACAGTTCAAATCATTTCGATAATAATCCGTTTGATCTGTTTTACCGAGAAGGTCTACGGTTCGAATCCGTATAGCCCTAATATGCCCTTTTTTAGATTTTAGGATCTCTATCCTATGTTTTCTTTAGTTTAGTATAGTTTTCATTTTCTCATTAGTATTTGTTTATAGACTGGATAGGCGCCTGCGACATAGAATAGAGATAAAAGCATTACCAAAGGCTCATTCATCGAAAATCAAAATCATACAGACAGGAAAAGAAAAACGAATTTCTATCAAATCAATAGAAGAAAGGATCCTTTCCCTGATTTGAATCCCGTCCTCCTTCAAATAGGATATCTCTAGACTTCCCTATAATAACTGCAATGATTTTATCCATTTTGCGAATTCCTACTTTGTTTTAAGTATATTTATTACTTTGTTTATAGATACATTATGTAAATTGATCAACTTTAAATAGAAAAAATAAAGTAAAGAGTAAATAAGAAAACAGAATATTCTGTCTCATAGTTCTGAAATAGAGTTCTTTATTTTTATTTTATAGTATTACTTCTCATTAATTATACTGCATAGATTAGTCCTACTATCTTAATTAGGTTCTAATTTAGTAGTATTCTCATTTTTATTTAATAGTCTCTTATTATTTTATTATTAAATATTAAATAAAGGATAGAGCTATTCTTTTTTCTAGAGATTCTAGAGAAAGCGAGACAAAGTGAAACGAGAAAGTTTTCTTTATATAAGAATTAGATCTACATACACCATATCTAAATAGAATGGAAATCCAAAAGAAAGGGAGTTGGGATTCCATTGGATGAATCTTTAAAGAAGATGCAGCACAGAGGAAACAAAGGCTAAACTTAAACTAAGCGCTTTTGTTTGAACAAAAAAGATTCTTGTTTCACCGAGGAAAAGAGAGAAGTTCTGGATAAATTGACAATGCTGAATTGAATTGACTAATTTAAGTTCCGCCTATTCCACATTAATGGGAGTACATTATGTTTCTGCTTCACGAATATGATATTTTTTGGACATTTCTAATAATAGCAAGCCTTATTCCTATTTTGGCATTTTCGATTTCAGGACTTTTAGCCCCGGTTAGTGAAGGACCAGAGAAGCTTTCTAGTTATGAATCGGGTATAGAACCCATGGGAGGGGCTTGGGTACAATTCCGAATACGCTATTATATGTTTGCGCTCGTTTTTGTTGTTTTTGATGTGGAAACCGTCTTTCTATACCCTTGGGCAATGAGTTTCGACGTATTGGGTGTATCCGTTTTTATCGAAGCTTTGATTTTCGTGCTTATCTTAGTTGTTGGTTTAGTTTATGCATGGCGAAAAGGAGCCTTGGAATGGTCTTAACTGAATATTTAGACAAAAAAAAAGAAGGAAAAGATTCTATTGAGACAGTTATGAATTTGATTGAGTTTCCCTTACTTGACCAAACAAGTTCCAATTCTGTTATTTCAACTACACCAAATGATCTTTCGAATTGGTCAAGACTCTCCAGTTTATGGCCCCTTCTATACGGTACCAGTTGTTGTTTCATTGAATTTGCTTCATTAATAGGCTCACGATTCGACTTTGATCGTTATGGATTGGTACCAAGATCAAGTCCTAGGCAAGCAGACCTAATTTTAACAGCCGGTACGGTA
>NW_028260832.1:0-32500 GCF_056163025.1 Triticum urartu | reverse complement strand
ATAGCCTGAACGATCCTAAAAATCCCTCGAAGGAGATAATAAAGAACCCAAAGCAGATGGTATCCTACTGCAAGGGTGGTCTTAAGAATCCAAAAGAGGTTGCTCAGAAGAGATAGATGTATCCCAACCTCTATTGCTCTCGCGTAAAGACTTTTTTTTTACGCGACAGGAAAAAGTGACTACGAATTCCCCTTTTTGTTTGCGAATCCCTGTTTGTATCCTTTGAGCGCACGCCCATTAAGTAGCGATCAAATCAAGGAAATCGATCAAACGATCCCCGTGCCAGCCCAAATCATGATCTTCACCAACTTGGATTTGGTTCTCTCGCGAAAATCGCGAGTTGCAGAGATGAGAACCATGAAAAGCAAGATCCCGAATAAGAAAACAGAAACCGAGGAAGAGGAAACCACAAGAGTGAAGACTAGTAGAGTCTCGTCTTTTGTCATTCTTTGCTCCTTTTTCACTCAATGATTCCTTCGAATTTGCCGACCAAAAATTCTATATGTCTATTCTATCTATGATATTTCTATATATATAGAATATGATATCTAATATGACATCCGATTTGTCAAAGGGATTGGATTGGTGACTTACCCATTCAGTGACTTTGGCACTGGACGTTCCAAAAACGGGTACTATCGGATCGGGTGAATTAGAGAATAGACAGAGGTCCGTTGGCATTTCAGCCTTTCTTCTCCTTTCAGGGCCTATCCGAAAGAGAATCCAGTACCTCTTGGTCCTGAATATCAGAATAGGACGAACGAACCGGCCTCCGCGGATATCTTTGCTTCGGAACAAAACCCTGCAATCAAATAGATTGTCCCAAGGGCGCCATATTCTAGGAGCCCAAGTTATGCTATTGAAAATTCGTTCCTCTAGCAGTTCCGGTTTGAGCATTCCGTTCCCTTTTTCAAACTCCACTTCTTTTCATATAGCAATCCCTGATCAAAGAGAGAACAATATCCATTTCAAAACATTTCTAACAGATTCCTTAGTTCGGACCGACGAAGTAATGTCACTCGACTATTATCAACCTGACTGCAATCTTTTTCTGTCGGTAAGGATTGCACCAGAGCACCTTCTACTTCTAATAGGCCATGAACTATAGATAGAGAAGAATCATTCTGAGCGAGTACATAAGAAGCGATCCACTTTTTTTCATCGGTTCCAGGGGAAGACCAAAGATCTTGCGCGGCAGGTCCGCCAGAAAAACTCAAAAGAGAAAGAAGTCTCGTTAATCTCTTCATGCTCGTTCCAAGTTCGAAGTACCTTTTGGCCAAAGAAAAACCCGCTTCCTGACACGATTGCCTCTTTATCTTTATATAGATAGATTCTATGGGGTTATTACTTAGTAAGTCTATTTTGTACAAGAGCCCCTCCTATCTGATAGAAAAGGGTCCCATGATCCCGAGCCGATCTTACCTTGGCTCGCAAACCCCAAGTTTGTCTATGAAGAGCTAATCTAATTGTATTTTTTTCTAGAATGGATTTCTTATGTGGAATACTAATGGATAGGGCTTCGTTGCTAAGTGCTACAAGATCTAGTGCACTGGAACTCGTGGTTATGGACCCGAATCCTTTAGTATGGAACATTGTCTTTTCCAAGTAAAAACCCCTAGTATATGAAAGAATGAAAAGGTGCTTTCGTTCTTGTGGAATAAGAAGCCCTCGTACCTTAATGAAAGGAAAATCGTAATTTTTCGTTAGGTATTTGACCAAATAGGATCGTCCAGTTCCTACAGAACCTATCACTAAAATACCCGATAGGGCTAAGCGGAACGAAAAGGGTTTTCCATGAGATGGTAAATGAAAACGATTAGTCCCACACGAGGTTTGGGAATAAGTGATTGTCTGATAATGAGCAAGGAATATACGTCTTTCTGCTAAAGAGGATCTATTAAACTCATAATTCATTAGATCCTTGTTATCAATGCCAACTAGGTATCATAAGTAAATGGATCCCGGTTGTTCAATCCTTTGATAACCAAGGTCATTCTTTGCTAAAGAGAAATGATCACTATGAGTCAGACTCAATAGAATTGGATCCATTCCAAATAGCGAGAATTAGGATTCTTGATCCCTCTCAATCTCTCTTTCAATTCGAGGATCCAGAGAGGTGTTTTCATAGTCATCTCCGAATATTTGCCATCTCGGAATATTTTCGATTTCATTTTTCTATGATATGTCTTTCTATATGAAAATTGGTTATTTACGATGTACGATGATCCCTGTTAAGCATCCATGGCTGAATGGTTAAAGCGCCCAACTCATAATTGGTAAATTTGCGGGTTCAATTCCTGCTGGATGCACACGAACGGGAACATTCCATAAGTCTATTGGAACTGGCTCTCTATCCATGGAATCTCATCCATCATCCATACATAACGAATTGGTATGGTATATTCATACCATAACATAAGAACAATAAGAACTCGAATTCTTATCGATACTGGAACTCAGAGCATAGGAGGGAAAGTCGATTTATGGATGGAATCAAATACGCAGTATTTACAGAAAAAAGTCTTCGTTTATTGGGAAAGAATCAATATACTTTTAATGTCGAATCGGGATTCACTAAGACAGAAATAAAGCATTGGGTCGAACTCTTCTTTGGTGTTAAGGTGGTAGCTGTGAATAGCCATCGACTACCTGGAAAAGGTAGAAGAATAGGACCTATTCTGGGCCATACAATGCATTACAGACGTATGATCATTACCCTTCAACCGGGTTATTCTATTCCACTTCTAGATAGAGAAAAAAACTAAAGGAGAATACTTAATAATACGGCGAAACATTTATACAAAACACCTATCCCGAGCACACGCAAGGGAACCGTAGACAGGCAAGTGAAATCCAATCCACGAAATAATTTGATCCATGGACGGCACCGTTGTGGTAAAGGTCGTAATTCCAGAGGAATCATTACCGCAAGGCATAGAGGGGGAGGTCATAAGCGCCTATACCGTAAAATAGATTTTCGACGGAATCAAAAAGACATATCTGGTAGAATCGTAACCATAGAATACGACCCTAATCGAAATGCATACATTTGTCTCATACACTATGGGGATGGTGAGAAGAGATATATTTTACATCCCAGAGGGGCTATAATTGGAGATACTATTGTTTCTGGTACAAAAGTTCCTATATCAATGGGAAATGCCCTACCTTTGAGTGCGGTTTGAACTATTGATTTACGTAATTGGAAGTAACCAATTAGGTTTACGACGAAACCTAGAAATCGATCACTGATCCAATTTGACTACCTCTACGGGATAGACCTCAACAGAAAACTGTTGAGTAACGGCAGCAAGTGATTGAGTTCAGTAGTTCCTCATAGAAAATTATTGGCTCTAGAGATATGGTAATATGGAGAAGACAAAATTGTTTGAAGCACGCACAGAACCGGAAGCGCCCCTTGTTTCAAAGAGAGGAGGACGGGTTATTCACATTTAATTTGATGGTCAGAGGCAAATTGAAAGCTAAGCAGTGGTAATTAAGACCCCCGGGGGAAAATAGGGATGTCTCCTACGTTACCCATAATATGTGGAAGTATCGACGTAATTTCATAGAGTCATTCGATCTGAATGCTACATGAAGAACATAAGCCAGATGACGGAACGCAGAGACCTAGGATGTAGAAGATCATAACATGAGCGATTCGGCAGATTTGGATTCCTTTCCTATATATCCACTCATGTGGTACTTCATCATATGATTCATATAAGATCCATCTGTCTAGAGATCGTCATATACATCTAGAAAGCCGTATGCTTTGGAAGAAGCTTGTACAGTTTGGGAAGGGGTTTTTTGAGAGAAAAGAAGAATCTACTTCAACCGATATGCCCTTAGGCACGGCCATGCATAACATAGAAATCACACGTGGAAGGGGTGGGCAATTAGCTAGAGCAGCAGGTGCTGTAGCGAAACTCATTGCAAAAGAGGGTAAATCGGCCACTTTAAGATTACCATCTGGGGAGGTCCGTTTAGTATCCCAAAACTGCTTAGCAACAGTCGGACAAGTGGGTAATGTTGGGGTGAACCAAAAAAGTTTGGGTAGAGCCGGATCTAAGTGTTGGCTAGGTAAACGCCCCGTAGTAAGAGGGGTAGTTATGAACCCTGTGGACCACCCCCATGGGGGCGGTGAAGGGAAAGCTCCCATTGGTAGAAAAAAACCCACAACCCCTTGGGGTTATCCTGCGCTTGGAAGAAGAACTAGGAAAAGGAAAAAATATAGCGATAGTTTTATTCTTCGTCGCCGTAAGTAAATACGTAACTAGGAATATGGAAAATTGCATTTTTGGAATTTGCAATAATGCGATGGGCGAACGACGGGAATTGAACCCGCGCATGGTGGATTCACAATCCACTGCCTTGATCCACTTGGCTACATCCGCCCCTTATCCAGCTAAAGGATTTTTTTCTTTTTTCCATTGATCATTATTCTATTTATTCTGACCTCCGTACTTCGATCGAGATATTGGACATAGAATGCCACTCTTTAAAAAGGAAAAAAGGAGTAATCAGCTGTGACACGAAAAAAAACGAATCCTTTTGTAGCTCATCATTTATTGGCAAAGATAGAAAAGGTCAATATGAAGGAGGAGAAAGAAACAATAGTAACGTGGTCCCGGGCATCTAGCATTCTACCCACAATGGTTGGCCATACAATCGCGATTCATAATGGAAAGGAACATATACCTATTTACATAACAAATCCTATGGTAGGTCGCAAATTGGGGGAATTCGTGCCTACTCGGCATTTCACGAGTTATGAAAATGCAAGAAAGGATACTAAATCTCGTCGTTAACTGAATTCTGAATAGAAAGATTAAGAAGAAAAAAAGATTCAAAATAAAGACAGAAATACCCAATATCTTGCTAGAACAAGATATTGGGTATTTCTGTCTTCAAAAATTCTTATATGTTAGCAGAAAAACCTTATCCATTAATAGATGGAACTTCAACAGCAGCTAAGTCTAGAGGGAAGTTGTGAGCATTACGTTCGTGCATTACTTCCATACCAAGGTTAGCACGGTTGATGATATCAGCCCAAGTATTAATAACGCGACCTTGACTATCAACTACAGATTGGTTGAAATTGAAACCATTTAGGTTGAAAGCCATAGTACTAATACCTAAAGCAGTGAACCAGATTCCTACTACAGGCCAAGCAGCCAAGAAGAAGTGTAAAGAACGAGAGTTGTTGAAACTAGCATATTGGAAGATTAATCGGCCAAAATAACCATGAGCAGCCACAATATTATAAGTTTCTTCCTCTTGACCAAATTTGTAACCCTCATTAGCGGATTCATTTTCAGTAGTTTCCCTGATCAAACTAGAGGTTACCAAGGAACCATGCATAGCACTGAATAGGGAACCGCCGAATACACCAGCTACACCTAACATGTGGAATGGATGCATAAGGATGTTGTGCTCTGCCTGGAATACAATCATAAAGTTGAAAGTACCAGAGATTCCTAAAGGCATACCATCAGAAAAGCTTCCTTGACCAATAGGGTAAATCAAGAAAACAGCAGTAGCAGCTGCAACAGGAGCTGAATATGCAACAGCAATCCAAGGACGCATACCCAGACGGAAACTAAGTTCCCACTCACGACCCATATAACAAGCTACACCAAGTAAGAAGTGTAGAACAATTAGCTCATAAGGACCACCATTGTATAACCACTCATCAACAGATGCAGCTTCCCAAATTGGGTAAAAGTGCAATCCGATCGCCGCAGAAGTAGGGATAATAGCACCAGAGATAATATTGTTTCCATAAAGTAAAGAACCAGAAACAGGCTCACGAATACCATCAATATCTACTGGAGGGGCAGCGATGAAGGCGATAATAAATACAGAAGTTGCGGTCAATAAGGTAGGGATCATCAAAACACCGAACCATCCGATGTAAAGACGATTTTCAGTGCTAGTTATCCAGTTGCAGAAGCGACCCCACAGGCTTGTACTTTCGCGTCTCTCTAAAATTGCAGTCATGGTAAGATCTTGGTTTATTCAAATTGCAAGGACTCCCAAGCACACGTATTAACTAGAATATAGATAATAGAAGGCTTGTTATTTAACAGTATAACATAGACTATATACCAATGTCAACCAAGTCAGCCCAAAGATTAGCTATCCATATAACTAAATTAACCAAACCAATAATTTTGTATTTGTAAATGAAGTGAGTCAAAGTGAAAAACTTTGATGGGTCTTTTCTATATGGGTTGCCCGGGACTCGAACCCGGAACTAGTCGGATGGAGTAGATAATTCTTCCTTGTTACAATAGAGAAAAATCCCTCCCCAAATCGTGCTTGCATTTTTCATTGCACACGACTTTCCCTATGTAGAAATAGCCAATTTCTATTCCAAAGAGGAAGTTCTACTAATTTTTTTAATTAGTAAGTTGATTCACCTACTCTTTATTATAATAAAAAGAACATTTCAGAATGAAAAATAGAAAAGTTTTTTCTTGATCATTTA
This sequence comes from Triticum urartu, assembly GCF_056163025.1. Lineage (NCBI taxonomy): Eukaryota > Viridiplantae > Streptophyta > Magnoliopsida > Poales > Poaceae > Triticum > Triticum urartu. The sequence continues at coordinate 26,007 of NW_028260832.1, read as the reverse complement.
TCAACCCTTTCCTGTTTCTTAATTTCGTCTAATGATTAATTAAGAGGGTTGACCAGGTCATTGATACGTATAATATCCAAATACCAAATACGCTCAGTGTGTGATCCACAGAAAGAAAAAAGAGTTGTTTTGGTGAACATCAAAGAAAAAACTTGCTCTTCTTCCATAAAAAATTCTTCTAAAAATGCCGAACCCAATCGTTGCATAAAAGTTCGTACCGTGCTTTTATGTTTACGAGCTAAAGTTCTAGCACATGAAAGTCGAAGTATATACTTTAGTCGATACAAAGTCCGTTTTTTCGAAGATCCACTATGATAATGAAAAAGATTTCTACATATCCGACCAAATCGATCAAGAATATCCCAATCTGATAAATCTGTCCAAATGGGTTTACTAATAGGATGCCCCGATCCAGTACAAAATTGAGCTTTTGATAAGTATCCTATGAGGAGAGTAGCGGGGACTATGGTATCGAATTTTTTCATTCGAGTATCTATTAGAAATGAATTCTCCAGCATTTGATTCCTTACTAACAAAGAACTTTTTTGTACACTTGAAAGGTACCCCATAAAATCGAAGCAAGAGTTTGCTAATTGGTTTATATGGATTCTTCGCGGCTGAGTCCAAAAACAGAAATAATATTGCCAGAAATTGATAAGGTAGCATTTCCATTTCTTCTTCAAAAAAAAAGTGCCTTTTGATGCAAGAATTGCCTTTCCTTGATATCGAACATAATGCATAAGAGGATCCATAAAGAACCATAGGGTTTTCCGAGAAAAACCAGGGTACATTATCCCAAAATGTTCCATCTTCCTAGAAAAGTGGATTCGTTCCAGAAAAGTTCCAGAAGATGCTAATGGTAAGCAAGAAGATTGTTTACGAAGAAACAACAAAAAAAATTCATATTCTGATACATAAGAGTTATATAGGAATTGAAATAGTCTTTTATTTTCTTTTTGAAAAAAAAAAATGGATTTCATTGAAGTAATAAAACTATTCCAATTCGAATAATAGTTGAGAAAGAATCGCAATAAATGCAAAGATGGAACATCTTGGATACGGTATTGAAGGAGTTGAACCAGGATTTCCAAATGGATAGGATAGGGTATTTCTATATGTGATAGATAATCCAAATGCAAAAATTTGTCTTCTAAAAAGGGAAATATTGAATGAATAGAGCGTAAATTCTGAAACTTTGGTATTTCTTTTTCTTTCAGACAAAAAAATTCCCGTAGCGAGAATGGGATTTCCACAACGATCGCAAACCCTTCAGATAGAATCTGAGAATAAAACTCAGAATAAAAATAATTTTTGTAATCCAATAATCGATCTTGGTTAGGATGATTAACCGAGTTATCCAAAAAATTCTGCTGATACATTCGAATAATTAAACGTTTCACAAGTAGTGAACTAAATTTCTTGTTATTACAACTAACAACTATTTCCACAGGTTCAGAACCATTTAATCCATAATGGTGGGCAAATGCATAAATATATTCCTGAAAGAGAAGTGGGTAGACAAAGTATTGTTGACGAGATTTATGTTTTTCTGAATACCCTTCGAATTTTTCCATTTGTATTTCTACTTGAATCAGAGAGAAGAAGCATTTCTCGGTTTATCGAATGATGATACATAGTGCAATATGGTCAGAACAGGGTGTTGCATTTTTAATACAAACCCTGGAAAGAAAGGGAGTCTAATCCACAGATCTTTTTCTGCTCCTTTTCTACCCAATTAGTTTATGTTTGTTCTAATTAAAAAAAAAGAACAGAACAAGTTTTTTATTTTTGCAGGCCAATCGCTCTTTTGACTTTGGAATACAGCCTCTTTATCAATATACTGCTTCTTTTACACATTCAATCCATAACATCCCTTATTCAATCCATAATCAAGAATAATTAGGATTTCTAAAAAAAAAAAGAAAAAATAAAGGGTCCACTCATAGGAAAACCCAACCTTTCCCCGCATCCGGCACTAATCTATTTTTAACGTCTAATTAGAGCGGGGAATCATTCCAATTAGGAAGTTCAGCTCGTTGCTTTTTATTTTACCAGAATTGGAGCCAGGCTCTATCCATTTATTCATTAGACCCAGAAAATCGTAATTTTGGATTCCATTCAAAAAAGATTGATTTTATTACGACATGCTATTTTTTCCATTCATTACCTTTGAGGATCAGTCGTGGTCTTCTAGACTCTACCAAGAGTCTGGACGAATTTGTTGTTTCATCCAAATGTGTAAAAGATCATAGTCGCACTTAAAAGCCGAGTACTCTACCATTGAGTTAGCAACCCAGATAAAAAAAGGATCTTAGATACGATCGAAATCCAAAAATCAATGGAATTACACCGCGCGCTTCTGTCAAAACATTGAACTAGCAAGACATCAAAAGATTTTTTTTATCGACCATGAAAAACACTCAAATGCCAAAACGAACAGGTCCGGTGAAATTCCACTAAAGTAAAGTTAAAAAAAGAGCGACCCTAATCACGATGGCCAAATTCTCCTTATTTTTAGCGATTTTTATTAACAAAAAATATATATTATAAAAAATATATATTATATTGTATGAGAATACATGCAAGAGGAACACCCTTATCATTTGAGCGAAGTGTAGGCGGAAAAATTGAATATGGAGTGAGGATAAAGAGACCCATCTATCTACAAATTCTATTTGTTCAATAGACCTTTGTCAATGGAAATACAATGGTAAGAAAACAAATTAGATAGAAAAAGTAAATAAAATAGGGGCTTATGTTGGATTGGCACGATATAATATAAATCCAAATAGGATTAAAAAAGAGGTAAATTGTGTCTAAATAATTAGACAACTAGGAATACTAATAATCTTCTCCTATCCTATTTTTTGATTCATTTAGTTCTTCAATTAACTCAAAGTTCTTTCTTTTTCTTTAAAGAATTCTGCCTTCCTTAAAATATCATAAACAGTTCTTGTTGGTTGAGCACCCTTTTCAAGGAAATAGAGAATAGCTGGAACATTTAAACAAGTTTGATTCTTTATCGGATCATAAAAACCTACTTTTTGAAGATCTCTTCCTTCTCTTCGAGATCGAACATCAATTGCAACGATTCGATAGACAGCTTATTGGGATAGATGTAGATAAACAACGCCCCCCCCTAGAAACGTATATGAGGTTTTCTCCTCATACGGCTCGAGAAAATGATTCGAATTTCTGTCGATAATAATAGAAATTAGACTATGACGTGCATTAATTTCCTTACAGAAAAAACAAATTTCATTTATACTCATGACTCAAGTGGGCTAATTTTGCCTGACAAACTTCGAAGGCAAAATCCTTCCAAAATTTTTGAGTCGTCTTTAAACTCTTTTCTTTGTCTCATTTCGAACGAATTGACTTTTATTCCTTATTCTAATCCAACTCTGTTGTTGAGACAATTGAAAATTGTGTTTACTTGTTCTGGAATCCTTTATCTTTGATTTGTGAAATCCTTGGGTTTAGACATTACTTCGGGAATTCCTATTTTTTTCTTTCAAAAGAGTAGCAACATACCCTTTTTTCTTATTTCCTTCGATAAAGCATTTATCTCTTCTATAGAAATCTAATAAGAGGGATTGATTCTGATATACTTTTATTGGACTTTCTTCTTATTTTAACCTTTCGATTTATTTCTATATTAAGGATAGACTGACAAAGTTGGCCTAATTTATTAGTTTTCACTAACCCTAGATTCTTTCCCTTGATAAAAAAAATTCTGTCCTCTCGAGCTCCATCGTGTACTATGTTACTTAAACCCAGCGCAAATTTGGTTCGGAACGAATAGAACAGGCTATGTCGAGCCAAGAGCATTTTCATTACTATGGAAAATGATGGATAGCAAAATCCACAATCGATCATGTCCTTCAAGTCGCACGTTGCTTTCTACCACATCGTTTTAAACGAAGTTTTACCATAACAAACATTCCTCTTTTCATTGCAAAGTGGTATAGAGAATTGATCCAATATGGATGGAATCATGAATAGTCATTGGTTTAGTTTTTTTATACTAATTAAAACTTGCTATCTATGGAGCAATATGGATAAAAGAAAGTAAGTATTTATCCGGGAAGCCTCCGCCAAGATCCAATTTATTTAAACCCATATTAAAATTCTATCATATGAATGAAACATAGTTTGAAAAAGACGACTAAACAAGTTTGCTTAAAACTTATTTATTCTTAAATTTCCACCCTCAACGGATGGCTCGAGATGATCAATCTTGAAGTGAGAAAAGAAGGATTGACTCTTCCTCAATAAATAAACTATCAACCTCCAAAAAAGTTTAATTAATTTAATTACTAGAATTAGAATTCTAGTAGTAATATATTTTTTCAGTACCAAAAACAATTAACTATAATAACTAAATAAACTATTCCAATGAAAAGATTGAAAGTTTTTGGTAGTTATAGAATTCTCGTACTTCTTCAACTCGAATACCAAAAGGAAGAAAAAAATATGACTAAGTGATTTTATAGTAGAGGCATATCCTGAATGTGCTTGATAGATCCCATTTTTTCATGAAAATAAAGATAGTCAATTTGACTGGACTTAAGACTTTATTATGTTTTCTGAGAAAGAATAAGATATCATTATTCTCTTTAATAAACTTTTGTCTCGTACGGAATACTATATGATTTCACCGTTTGTTTCATCAGAAACAATCTGGGACGGAAGGATTCGAACCTCCGAGTAACGGGACCAAAACCCGCTGCCTTACCACTTGGCCACGCCCCATTTCGGGTTTTATGCGACACTAATAAACACTAGTATGTTTATTTGTTATTCGTCAATACCATTTCAATTACATAAAAAAGGAGGGATATTCTCTTGCTAGTATTCTACACATGCGGATAATATAGAATCAAAAAAATGCATTGATCATTACATGGAATTCTATTAAGATATTATATGAAAGTCGAATTTATTCCACTCTCATTTGAGAGTGCGAATACAAGGAGGTATTTTGTGTTTGGGAAAGTCCGAAGAAAAAAGATTTTGAATCTGCCTTTTCCTTCTTTCCCTTAAAAAAATAACTCAAGAAAAATCCAATTATTTACTCTACAAGAATGAAATGCTTGTTATGCCTAATATACTTAGTTTAACCTGTATCTGTTTTAATTCTGTTCTTTATCCTACTAGTTTTTTCTTTGCCAAATTACCCGAAGCTTATGCTATTTTCAATCCAATCGTGGATATTATGCCTGTTATACCTCTATTCTTTTTTCTATTAGCCTTTGTTTGGCAAGCTGCTGTAAGTTTTCGATGAAATCTTTAGTACTCTGTATGCCAAATTGAATGATGTGTTCATTCCAAAAAAATTTTAAAATGGGTAAAAGCCGAGAAGTTTTATATTTTTATATTATGAACCTTCGATTCTAAAATTTAAATTCTTCTACATTGAATGGGTAGCTACAGCAATAAATTTGGATCAGCCTTTCTACTCCCCTGCACCTAGGTTGAGCAGGTACCTAAAGGTACCTACACAATACCTAACCACCTAACCCTATTTTTGCTATTGATAAGAGTGCTTATTATAAAAGAATTCTTGCAATTTTTTTCAAGAATTCTTTTTTGCATTTTTAGGTATAAAAAAAAACCATCCTAGTGGATCCGTGTGGTAAGGAAAAACTGGTAATCTATTCCTTAAAAAAAAATCTTGGAGATTATGTAATGCTTACTCTCAAACTTTTTGTTTATACAGTAGTGATATTCTTTGTTTCACTCTTTATCTTTGGATTCTTATCTAATGACCCAGGACGGAATCCTGGACGCGAGGAGTAAAAATTCAGTTTTTTTTTTTCTTATTGGATTTGTTTCGTACATTTATCTATGAGAAAATCCGGGGGTCAGAATTCTTTCCAATTCGAAAGTCCCAAATGATCCAAGGGAGCGGAAAGAGAGGGATTCGAACCCTCGGTACAAAAAAATTGTACAACGGATTAGCAATCCGCCGCTTTAGTCCACTCAGCCATCTCTCCACGTTCCAAAGCGAAAGGTTTCCGTGATATGATATAGGCAAGAAATAAGAAATAACGGTTGCAAAAAACCCCTTTTTTTTCTTTCAAAAGTCTATAAAAATTATATTGCCAATTCCATTTTAATTATATTCTTTTTTCTTAATGTTAATAAAAAAAGAAGAAAATTCTTGTTTTTTCTTTCTAAAAATCGATATTGGCCGAGAGACAATCAAATAGATTTTCTCTTTAGCGGGCATTTCCATATAGGACTTGTTATAATTATAATAAAACAAGCAGGTTATATAAAAAAAACGCTTTTTTTGTCGATTATTTATCAAGAAAGCAAAAAGGGTTCTTATCAAATCCACCATAAAATTGGAAAGAAGCATAAAGTAAGTAGACCTGACTCCTTTAATGATGCCTCTATCCGCTATTCTGATATATAAATTCGATGTAGATGAAATTGTATAAGCGAATTTTTTTTATTTCCTTAGACTTAGACCGCGCAAGACAAGAATTTTTCGCTATTTACGATTTCATATTCTTGTTACTAGATGTTCTATAGGAATAAGAAGAAATCGCAACTCCTTTGCGCTACACATAAAATTGGATTTCGAAGGTCCATTTTTTTTTTTCAGAATCCTCTATTATTTTAGTTCTTCCACCCATGCAATAGAGAGGGAATGGGAAAAGAAGGGTTACTTTTATTTGCATTTTTCCCTTAAAAGATAGACTTTGAAATAGGAGTCTTGGAATAATGCTGAATTCAAAGGTTTATTTCTTTCTATAGTATATAGAAAAACAATTTATTTCTATTTCTATAGTATAAGAAAAACAAATAAATAGTATAAGAAAAACAAATCGAATCAAATTCATGGATTTACCACGACCTCGGTTGTGACTGTGACTCCATAGATAAAAATGGGAAATTTCTCTCTTCGAGACCATTGAAAAAGGGCATTGAACGAGAAAGAAATCGTCCACAGATAATAAAACTATCATATGCCTTGGAAAGTGATATGAGGTGCTCGGAAATGGTTGAAGTAATTGAATAGGAGGATCACTATGACTATAGCCCTTGGTAGAATTCCTAAAGAAGAAAATGATCTATTTGATACTATGGATGACTGGTTACGAAGGGACCGTTTCGTTTTTGTAGGATGGTCTGGCCTATTGCTCTTTCCTTGTGCTTATTTCGCTTTAGGGGGTTGGTTTACAGGGACAACTTTTGTAACTTCTTGGTATACCCATGGATTGGCTAGTTCCTATTTGGAAGGTTGTAATTTCTTAACCGCAGCAGTTTCTACCCCTGCCAATAGTTTAGCACACTCTTTGTTGCTACTATGGGGGCCCGAAGCACAAGGAGATTTTACTCGTTGGTGTCAATTAGGCGGTCTATGGACTTTTGTAGCTCTCCACGGGGCTTTTGCACTAATAGGTTTCATGTTACGCCAATTTGAACTTGCTCGGTCTGTTCAATTGCGGCCTTATAATGCAATCTCATTCTCTGGTCCAATTGCTGTTTTTGTTTCTGTATTCCTTATTTATCCACTGGGGCAATCTGGTTGGTTCTTTGCGCCGAGTTTTGGCGTAGCAGCGATATTTCGATTCATCCTTTTCTTCCAAGGATTTCATAATTGGACGTTGAACCCATTTCATATGATGGGAGTTGCCGGAGTATTAGGTGCGGCTCTGCTATGCGCTATTCATGGAGCGACCGTAGAAAACACTCTATTTGAGGACGGTGATGGTGCAAATACCTTCCGTGCTTTTAACCCAACTCAAGCTGAAGAAACTTATTCAATGGTCACTGCTAACCGCTTTTGGTCCCAAATCTTTGGTGTTGCTTTTTCCAATAAACGTTGGTTACATTTCTTTATGCTATTTGTACCCGTCACCGGTTTATGGATGAGTGCTATTGGCGTAGTTGGCTTGGCTCTGAACTTACGTGCCTATGACTTTGTTTCCCAGGAAATCCGTGCAGCGGAAGATCCTGAATTTGAGACTTTCTACACCAAAAATATTCTTTTAAACGAGGGTATTCGTGCGTGGATGGCAGCTCAGGATCAGCCTCATGAAAATCTTATATTCCCTGAGGAGGTTCTACCACGTGGAAACGCTCTTTAATGGAACTTTCGTTTTAGCTGGTCGTGACCAAGAAACCACCGGCTTTGCTTGGTGGGCTGGGAATGCCAGACTTATCAATTTGTCCGGTAAACTGCTTGGAGCTCATGTAGCTCATGCCGGATTAATCGTATTCTGGGCCGGAGCAATGAACCTATTTGAAGTGGCCCATTTCGTACCAGAAAAGCCCATGTATGAACAAGGGTTGATTTTACTTCCACACTTAGCTACTCTAGGTTGGGGAGTAGGGCCAGGGGGGGAAGTTCTAGATACTTTTCCGTACTTTGTATCTGGCGTACTTCACCTAATTTCCTCCGCAGTCTTAGGCTTCGGTGGCATTTATCACGCGCTTCTGGGACCCGAGACTCTTGAGGAATCTTTTCCATTCTTTGGTTATGTCTGGAAAGATAGAAATAAAATGACTACAATTTTGGGTATTCACTTAATTTTGTTAGGTCTAGGTGCTTTTCTTCTAGTACTCAAGGCTCTTTATTTTGGCGGTGTATATGATACCTGGGCCCCTGGGGGGGGAGATGTAAGAAAAATTACCAATTTGACCCTTAGTCCCAGTGTTATATTTGGTTATTTACTAAAATCTCCTTTTGGTGGAGAAGGGTGGATTGTTAGTGTAGATGATTTAGAAGATATAATTGGTGGGCATGTATGGTTGGGTTTTATTTGTGTATTTGGCGGAATTTGGCATATTTTAACCAAACCCTTCGCATGGGCTCGCCGTGCATTTGTATGGTCTGGAGAAGCTTACTTGTCTTATAGTTTAGCTGCTTTATCTGTCTTTGGTTTTATCGCTTGTTGTTTTGTATGGTTCAATAATACAGCTTATCCGAGTGAGTTTTATGGACCCACCGGGCCAGAAGCTTCTCAAGCTCAAGCATTTACTTTTCTAGTTAGAGACCAGCGTCTTGGAGCTAATGTGGGATCCGCTCAAGGACCCACAGGTTTAGGTAAATATCTAATGCGTTCCCCAACTGGGGAGGTTATCTTTGGAGGGGAAACTATGCGTTTTTGGGACCTTCGTGCTCCATGGTTAGAACCTCTAAGGGGCCCCAACGGTTTGGACTTGAGTAGGTTGAAAAAAGACATACAACCTTGGCAAGAACGACGCTCAGCAGAATATATGACCCACGCTCCTTTAGGCTCTTTAAATTCCGTGGGTGGCGTAGCTACCGAGATCAATGCAGTTAATTATGTCTCTCCTAGAAGTTGGTTATCAACTTCTCATTTTGTTCTAGGATTCTTCTTTTTTGTGGGCCATTTATGGCATGCAGGAAGAGCCCGAGCTGCTGCAGCAGGTTTTGAAAAGGGAATCGATCGTGATTTGGAACCTGTTCTTTACATGAACCCTCTTAACTAAGATTTTCTTATTTATACCTGTTCTACTTTTTTTCTGTTCTGGCTCGGTTATTCCATCTAGCCGAGCCATTCATTCCTTTTTATGAAAGAAAGATAAGGGACAGAAAAAAAAAATAAATAAAAATGAAAGAAACAAACGTATTCAATAAGCAAAAGGAGAGAGAGGGATTCGAACCCTCGATAGTTCCTAGAACTATACCGGTTTTCAAGACCGGAGCTATCAACCACTCAGCCATCTCTCCACAGCCTAATCCTTATTTTACTCCTACAAATAGAACATAGCCATATAAAAAATAAAAAGATTTATTAGCCTCTAGAAAGATATCAGATACAAGTTCCTTTTCGATATATCTCTGTATACTGTATACACGGATACAGGATCCGCTATACCCGCTTGTGAAATAAAGAGTAAATAATCTCTTCTCACCCCCATATCCAAATAAAAAAGCGGTTTAAGTAATAAATTTGAATTAAAGAGAAGAATCAATGGATTCATGATTAAACCCCTCCTACTTCTTGTATTTTTTTACAATTTTGGTTTAAGTGAGGGATCAAATATGTAGTCAACTTTATTTGATGGTAGCTTGGAGGATTAGAAATATGACTATTGCTTTCCAATTAGCTGTTTTTGCATTAATTGCGACTTCCTCAGTCTTAGTAATTAGTGTACCCCTTGTATTTGCTTCTCCTGATGGTTGGTCAAATAATAAAAATGTTGTATTTTCCGGTACATCATTATGGATTGGACTAGTCTTTCTCGTAGCTATTCTGAATTCTCTCATTTCTTAAATGAAATTTGGTTAATATTTATTAACCCCATAAAAAAGAAATAATAAAGGCCATTTCTTCTAAAAAATTAGAATAGTGAGACGTATTAAAACGCAATTTGCGTTCCGAATTGCTAGCTCTTCTCTTTCAGTATTATGAAATTCCATTCCCATTAGAATATTCATTGACAGATAATAAAAAAAGGAAAACTCTAATATAATAGAAAATGAAATGAAACGGTCGACCCAGACATAGAAGGTCGACCCAGGCGGATATACGCTATAAAATATATACCGTAGCGAGCGTAGTTCAATGGTAAAATATCTCCTTGCCAAGGAGAAGATACGGGTTCGATTCCCGCCGCTCGCCCGCTTAATTTATCAAAGTACTATGATAAAAAGTTTAGTCTAGTTAACTGTTTAACTACTTATATTAAATTAAGTATTAATTAGGTGTTAGTCTAGTGCCGTATCCCTTACTATCTTACCCTTCCTTTGCATCCCACTCAAAAAAAGAGGGCGCTCCAGAGGCAGAAATAGAACTCGCCAACAGAGCTCCAAAAATTGGGTATTAACTGAGACAAACAACGGGCAAACTTTTTTTAAAGGGAAGGGAGAGGTAGACTGTCCCTTTCGTTTCATTTTTATTTTCTGCAGGGTAGGGAGAGGCCTTGCGCCTTCTTTTTTTGAAGGCAAGTGACTTCGCAAACTGCTCAATTTTGCCCTCTAGGGCCGGGAACTAATGAATAAAAAAGGGTTGGATACGCCCCTCTACCATACATATCTAGAGAAATAGAATAGTCCTTTTATACAGACTGCTAAGTGCGGAGACGGGAATCGAACCCGTGACCTCAAGGTTATGAGCCTCGTGAGCTACCAAACTGCTCTACTCCGCTCTGGAGTACCAGAAACTGGTGGACAAAAAAGGCTTGAATACAAGCCTCTAACATGTCTAGACAAATAGAATACTCCTTTTATACAGAATGGAGCGGGTAGCGGGAATCGAACCCGCATCGTTAGCTTGGAAGGCTAGGGGTTATAGTCGACGTTGGTTGATTATTTTTAACGTCTCTAATTCAAAACCGAACATGAAATTTTGATTTCATTCGGCTCCTTTATGGATATTCTCACCACTTAACATCTATGTCAGCTTTTCTATTTGAATGGAACCAAAGCTCTCCGCTTTCTAGATGATCCTTATAGAGTAGGAGATAGAAATTCTATCTAAATTCATCTAATCTACTTACTTCGTTCCCTAATTTCATTCAAGAGATCCTGAGGAAAAGAATTGGGTTTCCACCGAGCTGAAACAATATGCGGATGGTTCTAGTAAACCAAAACTATCGTTTTTTAGCTATTTGGCTTCCTTATTCCTTATTTTAAGAAGATTTAGTTACGATTGGAAATCAACTTTTTTGTATCTTCATCCATAGATCCTTTACTCATATTTTCAAAATTGGAATACTTAATCCAATGCAAAATTATGCTTCGCGACTCTGTACTCATAATCCTATTTTTATTTTGGATGCAATTTAAATTAGTCTTTGGATACAAATCGCCAGAATGTATATTCTTCCTCAATATGCTATTGAGAGGAAAAGGATTTAATCCTTTATAAGAACTAAAGTTTTCATCGGAATATAAAAATAAAAAACTTAAGGATGCCTTAAGTATATCATTTCAAATTCAGTTATTAATAGAACGAATCACACTTTTACCACTAAACTATACCCGCTACATTGTAGATTATGGTATAAATGGTACCCTTTGTCAAGGATAGCCATTTGACAAGAAGGCTAATTCCCCCTTATTGAATCAGATGGAGAAGGTTCATGACACTGAGCCGTTGGTACTTCTACTTCGATCGCTCGCCTTTACTTTAGGATTTAGATAGCCCCTCTGGTCTGTAAAAAAAATCTTTTCTTACCATGCTAATAGCGCCTGAACCAAATGTATTTATTTTGATTAGGATCCTATTCTACGGTTACGACTACAATAATAATTATTTACTTTGCAAGGACGTAAGTGTGTCAGACTGCTAAATTGTTTTATTATTCCTACAATATAAACTAGGGGATATAGGGGGTAACACTGTCCCTATAAATTCCTTTTTTCCTTTTCTTTTTTGTCCAGAATTGAACAAAAAAGAAATTATGGAAGATGTTTTCTTCCCCCATTAAGTCCGAGCCATAGAGTAAGAGTGAGATGAGTTTTCCAAATTCATCATAGACTTTCCCTATGGCTTGATAGAAGTAAGCAGCAAAGAGTCGTAACTTAAAGAAAAAAACGGACAGGGCCGACAGATTTACCTGATGTAAAGAAGATCCTAAAAGTCTCTGATTAGTCGACTCTCTCCATTTAACACTTTCCTCTCTCTCCTTTTTTCCACTGACTCAATTCTAGTTTATTAGATTCTTGTTTAAAAGAATGCAAAAAGTTCAATAGAACTAAGAACACATAAAAAATAGCATAGAGGATCAAGGCCATTACCAAAAGTTCCTCCCAAGGATCCTATATCCTATTGGGTATCTGTTCCCCGCCTTTTCCCGCTAGGATCGGAAATCTTATATTTTCCATATCCATATACCGTTGAATCCTTGGGGTTCCAGAATCCGCCTATTTTACTAGTCTTCGGAAACGGAAAACCCTGAACCAAGAAGAGTTGGATATGTTATGTAGGGTATGTTTTTTTTTATTAATTTTATTTTGAGCTCTCAAGATATCGATATATACATATACAATCTCTACATAATGTCTCTCTCTCTATCTCTATATATTATATATATAATATGTACATTATGCAGTAGACCCATAATGGGAAATCCAAGTGGCTAATTTTTGAATTAAATAAAAAGCCCTTTTAACTCAGTGGTAGAGTAATGCCATGGTAAGGCATAAGTCATCGGTTCAAATCCGATAAAGGGCTTTTTAAATTAGTGGTAGAGTAATCTCGTGCTAAGACGTAAGTCGTTGGTTCGAATCTGATAGAGTACTTTTCTACTAAATTGATTCACTTTTTTTCTTTGTTTTTGAAACTTTCTCTATATTTTTAGAGAATTTTATGACTTAGTGCGGGATGGATGCATTTTTGGTATGAACACTAAATGAAGCACGGAGAATTAATCTATAACGATCAACTAAAAAAAATCCTAGATGAAAACATAACAGAAAAGTTGGAAAAACTCTTTGCTTTGGATCTATTTATACTTTTCGAGTATATTGACAATTCCAAAAAACTGCTCATACTATGATTATAGTATAATCACGAGCGGTTGTATATGGCCCTATCGTCTAGTGATGCCCCTATCGTCTAGTGGTTCAGGACATCTCTCTTTCAAGGAGGCAGCGGGGATTCGACTTCCCCTGGGGGTAGGGAGTATTATGAAAGGAGGTTAATCATAGATTAGCAAAAACCCTAGAATAAATTCTTCCTGGGTCGATGCCCGAGTGGTTAATGGGGACGGACTGTAAATTCGTTGACAATGTCTACGCTGGTTCAAATCCAGCTCGGCCCAAACCAAAAATCTAGGGCTTCGTGAGTATGAACTAAATCCTTTTGTTTTTCTTCCATAAAATAAAATGTCTGATCTATAGAAATAAAAGATAAAGAAAAAAGGGAAATTTTTTTTTCTAATCCATATCTCTCTCATTCCTTTCTTACAAACAAAAGAGTTTTTCTTATTGAAGGCTGGATTATTATCCATTTTTAGTGATAAAAAATCACGACATACTAGTTATGTCACTCTCACTATACCCACGTATAATATAATATGTGGGTATGTAGTATATGATTCGTCTATTTCTTAGAGTACGAAAGACGAATCGAATCTTCTTATGGTTCTATTTAAGAATGGGTATGCCATACACCCCGCGGGGATTGTAGTTCAATTGGTCAGAGCACCGCCCTGTCAAGGCGGAAGCTGCGGGTTCGAGCCCCGTCAGTCCCGAACTAGGGTTCAATGAATGGAGAAATTGATATTTCCTTTTTCCATGAAAAAAAGGGGCAGGGAGCAAGATCAAATACCCACAGGGCACCCTTACTTCACTTTTTTATTTTGCATCTCTCATTAAAGAGGGAGGGAGGGCATATAGGAATTTTTTTTTCACTACTCCCAATCGATAAAGAAAGACACACATACGATATGTGGATTAGTAGAATTTAGGATATTATATTACTCTATCTTTCTTTATGATGATACCATCCTCATCTTAATTTCCTATTCCACTCTTATGGAATAGAGTACCGGTATTTTACCGGAATCCATACATAAATCGTATTCCCTTTTTATTTCAGACCTCTTTTCCCCATCTCACTTCTACTGCTTATTTGGATGTCTATGTGACCCATAGAAAGTGAAAGTTGGTCATATAATACATACATAATTGTATGTATAACTATAAGAAAAAGGAAGGGAAATTGTATAAGATTAAGAAAGTATAAGATTAAGAAAGCTCGTGGGTTAGAGATATAGAAAAGAAAAAGTAGAAAAGGATTAAAAAAGAGGGAATTCCTAATCCAATCAAAAAACCCATTTTGGTCTTAGTGTGGATAGAGGATCTTCCTATGTTATACTATATAACTCTCATCCGTGAAATATAACTCTCATCCATGAATTGATTTGATAGATCCGATATTCATAATATTGAATTGATTCAGTATTATCAGAATGCAAGCCCTACCCTTGAATTTACAAGATACCCCTTTTTCCTCTCCATGGGATTACATCCCGAGTTATTGTGAAAATAAAAAATAAAGAGGTTATGGAAGTCAATATTCTCGCATTTATTGCTACTGCACTGTTCATTCTAGTTCCTACTTCTTTTTTACTTATTATTTATGTAAAAACAGTCAGCCAAAATAATTAATTGGAATTCCAATTAATCATTGAAGAAATTAAAAAGGGATTAAATAAAAAAAATCCAAGTCTTAAATGAAAGGATCTGGTTGGAATCTTAAAGTGTGGTAGAAAGAACTACATATAGTTTTTTCTACGACACTTTAGATTCTTTCTATTATATTATCTTTGAATCTACATAGAATAGATTAGTAGATTGAAATAGTTAAGTAGTCTAATTCAATTTCTTTTTTCATTGCATCCACTTAATTTCAATCAGGTCAAAATAAAAAAATCTAAGACAATTCTTGACCAAAGAATCCATGGAAGGAAAGAAAAATAATATGAAGAATAGACTATAGTAAAAAGTAAAAGGAAATGGAAAATGTGTGATATGCCGTGAATAGTTCCGTGGAAGAAAGTCTAATTTTCTTATGTATAGAACTTTTTTTAACCATTCGTCATTTCTAGTAGAAATTCTGAATTGGTATAATGGCTCTTTCTTACATTACAACTTACAATACAAGAGTTTCTTACAGGAGTGAAACAAAACTAAAGAAAAAGATTAAAGAATAACGTTTGACAAAATGATTAATGCAAAATGATCCATTAAAGAAAAGAATTGATACAACAATTTGATTACTTAATCAATTAGTAGTATCCCTAGAGTCCACTCCTTCCCCATACTACTAGTGAAAGAGAAAATGTAAAGACTACCATTAAAGCAGCCCAAGCGAGACTTACTATATCCATCTAAATTATGTCTCCTATTTCTATGAAGGGATTATTCTACTATTGATCAATAATCATAGTGGAATCAAGGGTACAGAGTCAAAAAGGGATTCCGCCCTAAGGCCATGGATCAATCAGTTCAAGGAATTTACTCCTAACAAATTCTTATAGGAATTCTGGTAGAATTAGAGAGCATTAAAAATACGAGATACTATAGCCCTTTTTTCCTTAAAAAAGAAAGAGTACGGGAATGATGTCCTGAATAGAAGAAGCGGGAATAGGAAGATTTTTTATTCCTTTTGTTACTCTTTTTTTTTTTTTTAAGCAAAGGACGCCCGAATATACCATAAAATTATCGATAGATAAATATTTATTGGATACCTACCTTACCTAATGTTTATTTTTGACCTAAACCCTGCAGCCTTGCTTTGTATCATTCTATGAAAGAATGAAGAGATTTTATCCATAATACAACTCCTAAATTGATTTTTGATCGACCTATTTAATCTGATTCTCGTTAGAATTAAGTAGTCCTTACTTTAGTGTATGTAGGTAACATAAGATGTACGATAAAAAAATGTATAATAATTAGTAAGTCTTGATATTCTTTCGTGGAGTCCCTTCTTGAATCTTAGATTGAAAAAAAAAAAGAATGCCCCTTAGGGACCTTTCTTTGGATACCAAGATTTCTGACATCTTATCCTCGTATTTTAAAATTATCAAATCGAATCTCAATTAAGAACCAATTCAAATTCATATAATAAAAGAATAAGGAAACACTACCTCACCCCTATTGATAACCATTTTGGCCACTACCGTCAAAACAAACCCTAACCCTAGTTTGAGGATAGAACTATGGTATGGTTTCTCTAAACCCAGTATCGGCAGGCCCAGTTACTCTCTTGCCCGAACTTATGCGAAGTAAAAATTTATCGAATTCGATCAGCACTATAAAAAAAACCTAAGTATTTTATTGATCAGGCGGCACCCAGATTTGAACTGGGGATAAAGGATTTGCAGTCCCCTGCCTTACCGCTTGGCCATGCCGCCAAAAAATCCGATCAAAAATCTAGAAAACAGCAAGTATTCATCCACGTTTTCTTACGAAAAGCCCCTTTTATTTTGAATATAATTCTACTTACTTTTTTCCAATCTTTTTCAAAAAATCTATTCCTGCTTTTTTTGATCCAGTTTCTATTATTCTCCTCGATAGATTCTATCTTAAAACATACATTGTTAACACAATAAAACTTCCCATTTCTTTCTATTGAGATGAAAAAGAAGAAAAAGTGGATTTCTATTCACAGGCTGCAAAATTCAGAATAAATTGGAACCGTTAACTAGAATTCTCTTTTTTTTATTGCAGTAGTGAACTACTCTTAAATCGGTATTATCTCCCCCCCCTTCAATGGCATAATAAAATATTATGGCTTTATGCTTAATCCGTGTATAGGTAAACTTTAGGTCCGAACAGCATTATTATCCAAAGATCCCCTTTATGTACATATCTCTATGGGGAATCATGCTTTAATTTTTCAAAGTATTAAATTAAATATCTTGAATAAAAAAAGGAAATTTGCTCTGATATAGAGTATAACCTGACTATCTTGGCGTACCCAAGTGAAATTACGATAAAAGAAAAGCATGGATATGGGGAGAGGTGGATAACTAGATTGGCATGTACTTAAAAAAGGGACTTACTTTATTTTAGAATTCCACAATGAAATACTGAATTTTCTAGCAATTATACTACTCCGATCCGAAATAAAAAAGAACCCTCAAATTATTTTGAGAAATTAAAGTAAGCACGCTATTCTAAATCGAAGTAAAGTCAAACTTTCTAGTATATTATATTACGGCTTTATTACATTCATAGAAAGGAGATAAAATGAGAAATCTTTGCCATCCAATCTGATTAGAATATCATAACATAAAGTATAAGTGGCAGAATTTTTTTTGTAGGAATGTTTTATCAATTCATTTTCATTTCATTTGTACCCCTGGCAAACTCGAACTTTCGTCCAAATGGTCTCTATTCATATGTATGAAATACATATATGAAATACGTATGTGGAGTTCCCTAGAATTTCATGTGATTCAGTAAACAGAATATAGATTCCATGATTGCTAGATCGATCCATAGGGATTGATGAAGAGTGAGCTGATAATGGAATTTTTCTTTGATAAACAGGAAACTTAAGATTAAGATGCTCCGGAATGGAAACGAGGGAATGTCCACAATACCCGGATTTAGTCAGATCCAATTCGAGGGATTTTGTAGGTTCATTAATCAAGCCTTGGCAGAAGAACTTGACAAGTTTCCAACAATTAAAGATCCAGATCACGAAATTGCATTTCAATTATTTGCGAAAGGATATCAACTGCTAGAACCCTCGATAAAAGAAAGAGATGCTGTGTATGAATCACTCACCTATTCTTCCGAATTATATGTATCTGCGAGATTAATTTTTGGTTTCGATGTGCAAAAGCAAACCATTTCTATCGGAAACATTCCTATAATGAATTCCTTAGGAACCTTTATTATAAATGGAATATACCGAATTGTGATCAATCAAATATTGCTAAGTCCTGGTATTTACTACCGCTCGGAATTAGATCATAAGGGAATTTCTATCTACACTGGCACTATAATATCAGATTGGGGGGGGAGATCGGAATTAGCAATTGATAAAAAAGAAAGGATATGGGCTCGCGTGAGTAGAAAACAAAAGATATCTATTCTAGTTCTATCATCAGCTATGGGTTCGAATCTAAGAGAAATTCTGGATAATGTTTCCTACCCTGAAATTTTCTTGTCTTTCCCGAATGCTAAAGAGAAGAAGAGGATTGAGTCAAAAGAAAAAGCTATTTTGGAGTTTTATCAACAATTTGCTTGTGTAGGTGGGGACCTGGTATTTTCGGAGTCCTTATGCGAGGAATTACAAAAGAAATTTTTTCAACAAAAATGTGAATTAGGAAGGATTGGTCGACGAAATATGAATCGGAGACTTAATCTTGATATTCCTCAGAACAATACATTCTTGTTACCACGAGATGTATTGGCCGCTACGGATCATTTGATTGGAATGAAATTTGGAACGGGTATACTTGACGATGACGATATGAATCACTTGAAAAATAAACGTATTCGTTCGGTTGCGGATCTGTTACAAGATCAATTCGGATTGGCTCTTGGTCGTTTACAACATGCAGTTCAAAAAACTATTCGTAGAGTATTCATACGTCAATCGAAACCGACTCCCCAAACTTTGGTAACTCCAACTTCAACTTCAATTTTATTAATAACTACTTATGAGACCTTTTTTGGCACATACCCGTTATCTCAAGTTTTTGATCAAACGAATCCATTGACACAAACTGTTCATGGGCGAAAAGTGAGTTGTTTAGGTCCTGGAGGGTTGACGGGGAGAACCGCAAGTTTTCGGAGCCGAGATATTCATCCGAGTCACTATGGGCGTATTTGTCCAATTGACACGTCTGAAGGAATCAATGTTGGACTTACTGGATCCTTAACAATTCATGCGAGAATTGATCACTTGTGGGGATCCATAGAGAGTCCGTTTTATGAAATATCTGCTGAGAAAGCAAAAGAAAAAAAAGAGAGACAGGTGGTTTATCTATCACCAAATAGAGATGAATATTATATGATAGCAGCAGGAAATTCTTTGTCCTTGAATCAAGGTATTCAGGAAGAACAGGTTGTTCCGGCTAGATACCGTCAAGAATTCTTGACTATTGCATGGGAACAGATTCATGTTAGAAGTATTTTTCCTTTCCAATATTTTTCTATTGGGGGTTCTCTCATTCCTTTTATTGAGCACAATGATGCGAATCGGGCTTTAATGAGTTCTAATATGCAGCGCCAAGCAGTTCCGCTTTCTCGGTCCGAGAAATGCATTGTTGGAACTGGATTGGAACGCCAAACAGCTCTAGATTCGAGGGTTTCCATTATAGCCGAACGCGAGGGAAAGATCATTTCTACTGATAGTCATAAGATACTTTTATCAAGTAGTGGGAAGACTATAAGTATTCCTTTAGTTAACCACCGTCGCTCTAACAAAAATACTTGTATGCACCAAAAACCCCGGGTTCCACGGGGTAAATCCATTAAAAAAGGACAAATTTTAGCAGAAGGAGCTGCTACAATTGGGGGCGAACTTGCTTTAGGAAAAAACGTATTAGTAGCTTATATGCCATGGGAAGGTTACAATTTTGAAGACGCAGTACTAATTAGCGAACGTTTGGTATATGAAGATATTTATACCTCTTTTCACATCCGGAAATATGAAATTCAGACGGATACGACAAGCCAGGGCTCCGCTGAAAAAATCACTAAAGAAATACCACATCTAGAAGAACATTTACTCCGCAATTTGGACAGAAATGGAGTTGTTAGGTTGGGATCCTGGGTAGAAACTGGTGATATTTTAGTAGGTAAATTAACGCCTCAGATAGCGAGCGAATCATCTTATATCGCGGAAGCTGGATTATTACGGGCCATATTTGGCCTTGAGGTTTCCACTTCAAAAGAAACTTCTCTGAAATTACCTATAGGTGGAAGAGGGCGCGTTATCGATGTGAAATGGATCCAAAGGGACCCGCTCGACATAATGGTTCGTGTATATATTTTACAGAAACGTGAAATCAAAGTTGGGGATAAAGTAGCCGGAAGACATGGGAATAAAGGGATCATTTCCAAAATTTTGCCTAGGCAAGATATGCCCTATTTGCAAGATGGAACACCCGTTGATATGGTCTTCAATCCCTTAGGAGTACCCTCCCGAATGAATGTGGGACAAATATTTGAAAGCTCGCTCGGATTAGCGGGGGATCTGCTAAAGAAACATTATAGAATAGCACCCTTTGATGAGAGATATGAGCAAGAGGCTTCAAGAAAACTTGTGTTTTCAGAATTATATGAAGCCAGTAAAGAAACAAAAAATCCATGGGTATTTGAACCCGAGTACCCGGGAAAAAGCAGAATATTTGATGGAAGAACAGGCGACCCCTTTGAGCAACCTGTTCTAATAGGGAAGTCCTATATCTTAAAATTAATTCATCAAGTTGATGAGAAAATTCATGGGCGTTCTACTGGGCCCTACTCACTTGTTACACAACAACCGGTTAGAGGAAGAGCCAAGCAAGGGGGACAACGAGTAGGAGAAATGGAAGTTTGGGCTTTAGAAGGATTTGGTGTTGCTCATATTTTACAAGAGATACTTACTTATAAATCTGACCATCTTATAGCTCGCCAAGAAATACTTAATGCTACGATCTGGGGAAAAAGAATACCTAATCATGAGGATCCTCCAGAATCTTTTCGAGTGCTCGTTCGAGAACTACGATCTTTGGCTCTAGAACTGAATCATTTCCTTGTATCTGAAAAGAACTTCCAGGTTAATAGGGAGGAAGTTTGATCGGAATAAATATAAATTCTTTTCTTATTTCTATTTTATGATTGACCAATATAAACATCAACAACTTCAAATTGGACTCGTTTCCCCTCAACAAATAAAGGCTTGGGCTAACAAAAACCTACCTAATGGAGAAGTCGTTGGCGAAGTCACAAGGCCCTCTACTTTTCATTATAAAACCGATAAACCAGAAAAAGATGGATTGTTTTGCGAAAGAATCTTTGGACCCATAAAAAGCGGGATTTGCGCTTGTGGCAATTCTCGAGCGAGCGGAGCTGAAAACGAAGACGAAAGATTTTGCCAAAAATGCGGGGTCGAATTTGTGGATTCTCGGATACGAAGATATCAAATGGGATACATCAAACTCGCATGTCCCGTGACTCATGTGTGGTATTTGAAAGGTCTTCCTAGTTATATCGCGAATCTTTTAGATAAACCTCTTAAGAAGTTGGAGGGCCTAGTATACGGCGATTTCTCTTTTGCTAGGCCCAGCACTAAAAAACCCACTTTTTTACGATTACGAGGTTTATTCGAAGAGGAAATTGCATCCTGTAACCACAGCATTTCTCCCTTTTTTTCTACCCCAGGCTTTGCAACATTTCGAAATCGGGAAATTGCGACAGGAGCAGGTGCTATTAGAGAACAATTAGCAGATTTGGATTTGCGAATTATTATAGAGAATTCTTTGGTCGAATGGAAGGAATTAGAAGACGAGGGGTATAGTGGAGATGAGTGGGAAGATAGAAAAAGACGAATAAGAAAAGTTTTTTTGATTAGACGCATGCAATTGGCGAAACATTTTATTCAAACAAATGTAGAACCAGAATGGATGGTTTTGTGCTTATTACCGGTTCTTCCTCCCGAATTGAGACCTATTGTTTATAGGTCTGGAGATAAAGTAGTGACTTCAGACATTAATGAACTTTATAAGAGAGTTATCCGTCGGAACAACAATCTTGCCTATCTATTAAAAAGAAGTGAATTAGCGCCAGCAGATTTAGTAATGTGCCAGGAAAAATTGGTACAAGAAGCCGTGGATACACTTCTTGATAGTGGGTCCCGCGGGCAACCGACGAGGGATGGTCACAATAAAGTATACAAATCACTTTCAGATGTAATTGAAGGTAAAGAGGGAAGGTTTCGCGAGACTCTGCTTGGGAAACGGGTCGATTACTCGGGGCGTTCTGTCATTGTTGTGGGTCCTTCGCTTTCATTACATCAATGTGGATTACCTCTAGAGATAGCAATAAAGCTTTTTCAGCTATTTGTAATTCGCGATTTAATCACGAAACGCGCCACTTCTAATGTAAGGATTGCTAAAAGGAAAATTTGGGAAAAAGAACCCATTGTATGGGAAATACTTCAAGAAGTTATGCGGGGACATCCTGTACTGTTAAATAGAGCACCTACCCTGCATAGATTAGGCATACAGGCCTTTCAACCCACTTTAGTAGAGGGGCGTACTATTTCTTTACACCCATTAGTGTGTAAGGGTTTCAATGCGGACTTTGATGGAGATCAAATGGCTGTTCATCTACCTTTATCCTTGGAAGCTCAGGCAGAAGCCCGTTTACTTATGTTTTCTCATATGAATCTCTTATCTCCCGCTATTGGGGATCCTATTTGCGTACCAACCCAAGACATGCTTATCGGGCTTTATGTATTAACGATTGGAAAGCGTCGAGGTATTTGTGCAAATAGATATAATAGTTGCAGAAACTACCCAAATCTAAAAGTAAATTACAATAATAATAATAATTTTAAATATAGGAAAGATAAAGAACCCCATTTTTCTAGTTCTTATGATGCACTGGGAGCTTATAGACAAAAACTAATCAGTTTAGATAGTCCCTTGTGGCTACGATGGAACCTGGATCAACGCGTCATTGGGTCAAGAGAAGTTCCGATTGAAGTTCAATATGAATCTTTGGGGACTTATCATGAGATTTATGCCCACTATCTAATAATGGGAAATAGAAAAAAAGAAATTCGTTCGATATACATTCGAACCACTCTTGGTCATATTTCTTTTTATAGAGAAATAGAGGAAGCCATACAAGGATTTAGTCAGGCCTATTCATACACTACCTAAACAAGAAAGTTAGATTCGGCGATGCCCCTCCCCTTTCGGGGGGCATTCCGATTTCCCTAGTATCATCATTATTTGCCACGCGAATCCAGATTGAGATTGAGGCAATTAAGTTAATTAAATTTTCGAATCACTGACTCAGGCCCATTGTCGAATCCTACTCAGCAATTGTCGAATCCTACTCAGCCGAAAAGGGGGTACTTATGTATGGCGGAACGGGCCAATCTGGTCTTTCATAATAAAGAGATAGACGGAACTGGTATGAAACGACTTATTAGCAGATTAATAGATCATTTTGGAATGGGATATACATCCCATATACTGGATCAACTAAAGACTCTGGGCTTCCATCAAGCCACTACTACATCGATTTCGTTAGGAATCGAGGATCTTTTAACAATACCCTCTAAGGGATGGTTAGTCCAAGACGCGGAACAACAGAGTTTTCTTTTGGAGAAACACTATTATTATGGGGCTGTACACGCGGTAGAAAAATTACGCCAATCTGTTGAGATATGGTATGCGACAAGTGAATATTTGAAACAAGAAATGAATTCAAATTTTCGGATAACGGATCCTTCTAATCCAGTCTATCTAATGTCTTTTTCAGGAGCCAGAGGAAATGCATCTCAAGTACACCAATTAGTAGGTATGAGAGGATTAATGTCGGACCCTCAAGGACAAATGATTGATTTACCTATTCAAAGCAATTTACGCGAGGGACTTTCTTTGACAGAATATATAATTTCCTGCTATGGAGCCCGCAAAGGGGTTGTAGATACTGCTGTGCGAACAGCAGATGCTGGATATCTTACACGTAGACTTGTTGAAGTAGTTCAACATATTATTGTGCGTAGAAGAGATTGTGGTACTATCCGAGGTATTTCTGTAAGTCCTCAAAATGGATGACGGAAAAACTTTTTGTCCAAACACTAATTGGTCGTGTATTAGCAGACGATATATATATCGGTTCACGATGCATTGCCGCGCGAAATCAAGATATTGGAATTGGATTAGTCAATCGATTCATAACTGCCTTTCGAGCACAACCATTTCGAGCACAACCAATATATATTAGAACCCCCTTTACTTGCCGAAGCACTTCTTGGATCTGTCAATTATGCTATGGCCGGAGTCCTACTCATAGTGATCTGGTCGAATTGGGAGAAGCCGTAGGTATTATTGCAGGTCAATCAATTGGGGAGCCAGGGACTCAACTAACATTAAGAACTTTTCATACTGGCGGAGTATTCACAGGGGGTACTGCCGACCTTGTACGATCCCCTTCGAATGGAAAAATAAAATTCAATGAGAATTTGGTTCACCCCACACGTACCCGTCATGGGCAGCCTGCTTTTCTATGTTATATAGACTTGCATGTAACTATTCAGAGTCAAGATATTCTATATAGTGTGAATATTCCCTCAAAAGCTTGATTCTAGTGCAAAATGATCAATATGTAAAATCCGAACAAGTAATTGCGGAGATTCGTGCCGGAACGTCCACTTTACATTTTAAAGAAAGGGTACAAAAGCATATTTATTCTGAATCAGACGGCGAAATGCACTGGAGTACTGATGTTTACATGCGCCCGAATATCAATATGGTAATCTTCGCCGATTACCAAAAACAAGCCATTTATGGATATTGTCAGTAAGTATGTGCAGATCCAGTATAGCGTCTTTTTCACTCCACAAGGATCAAGATCAAATGAATACTTATGGTAAAAAAGATAGGGAAATTCTTGATTATTCAACGTCGGATCGAATCATGTCCAATGGCCATTGGAATTTTATCTATCCTTCTATTTTTCAAGATAATTCAGATTTGTTGGCGAAAAAGCGAAGAAATAGGTTCGTCATTCCATTACAATATCATCAAGAACAAGAGAAAGAACTAATATCCTGTTTTGGGATTTCGATTGAAATCCCCTTATGGTGTTTTACGTAGAAATACTATTTTTGCTTATTTTGACGATCCCCGATACAGAAAAGATAAAAAGGGTTCAGGAATTGTTAAATTTAGATATAGGACCCTAGAAGAAGAATATAGGACTCGAGCGGAAGACTCAGAAGAGGAATATGAGACCCTAGAAGACGAATACAGGACCCGAGAGGACGAATATGAATATGAAACCCTAGAAGAATCTAAATATGGAATCCTAGAAGACGAATACGAATATGAAACCCTAGAAGACGAATATGGGAGCCCAGAAAACGAATATGGGAACCCAGAGAACGAATATAGGACTTTAGAGAAAGACTCAGAAGAGGAATATGGGAGCCCAGAGAGCAAATATAGGACCCAAGAGGGACGAATATGGAACTCTAGAGGAAGACTCAGAAGACGAATATGGCAGCCCCGGGGAAAGCGCAGAGGAAAAATATGGTACTTTAGAGGAAGACTCAGAAGAAGATTCAGAGGACGAATACGAGAGCCAGAGGAAGATTCCATCTTAAAAAAGAGGGTTTGATTGAGCATCGAGGAACAAAAGAATTTAGTCTAAAATACCAAAAAGAAGTAGATCGGTTTTTTTTCATTCTTCAAGAACTTCATATCTTGCCGAGATCTTCATCCCTAAAGATACTTGACAATAGTATTATTGGAGTGAATACACAACTCACAAAAAATACAAGAAGTCGACTAGGCGGACTGGTCCGAGTGAAGAGAAAAAAA
>NW_028260831.1:35000-36475 GCF_056163025.1 Triticum urartu | reverse complement strand
CCTTTTAACTACCTTGGGGAGAGCGGACTCGCTGATGACCCTCCTTGGGAAACAAATGAAGTGGGTGGATTGGAGTTCGTCTCCGCCAATTAGAGATACGGTGCTGACCCAAGCTGAGTGAGTGAAGGCTCCGGCTTGACCTACTAGCTGTTTGCTATCAATAAATAACTAGCTGACAATATGCTATGCTTACTCTCCGAGCACTAAAGCTATCGAGAAGTGATGCAACAAAGGTTGTTGAAGGTAAAAACCGTCAAACAGAGAAATCTTAATCGTCAGAACAACGCTGAACCTAACTTGTACAAGAGTTGGTAAGAAAGTGCAAACGTTGAGTAAGAAATCGCCATAGGGCGGCACAAACAGAAAGAAAGGCTTCTGCCAATCGGAATAGGAATGCGAAATCCCAGTAAAAGGGTGTTCAGTCGAAGATAGGAGGATTCCTTTGATCCATACCGTCATCTGACGGACTTCCTGCTGACTTCGTCAATTGCTCTTTATCGCTTAATAGAAGGGAAATTTCATGAGATAGATGAAAAAATGAATATCAATCGAGAAAAAGCTTAAATAGACACAATTCGTAATAGATACAATTCGTAAGGAAGAAGTGATCAAAAGTACGAGGTCGGCATAGGAGATATGATGTGTCGGAGGCAGAAGGCACGGAGAAGTCAAGATCTTCCAAGATAAACCCATTCCGATGCCTATAAAATCAGGTGCACCGCGTCTATACTACAAAAGTGTGATAGGTTTCTTCGTATTTCTTCCGCCGACATCGCTTTCTTATTCCTAACACAATTGTTTAGCTAAGTTTGCTAACGAATCAGGGAGAATCAACAACGAACACCGCATTTTGAAAAGGAGACGTGATTTATTCCTACCGTCCTGAACACGTCTAGAAACAGCAACCTCGTACATAATACCATTTCGCATTACAGTATCCACTTTCAAGTCGGGGTGAAACTTACTAAGATGTTGGGTCATCAGAATACCATCGAATCGACTCATGTTATGAAAGTAAATAATTAGTGACTTTCTTTGTTTGCTTACAACAGAAAGTATTCCATTTATGAATGCTTGGAGTACACAATCACTTCGATCATAAAATGATGGGTGCGTATTTATGTATTCGTGGGAACTATAATGATTAATATAAATCTTTGATAGTTTCTTGTCTGAATTGACAGTCATAAAGGCGGCTGCATAAGCGTGGTGGCGGGGAAGATTTTGGATTCTATTATCTCCGCGGGAACATAGTTCCGATCCAACAAGGGAATGGTTTCAATGTCACCTACAAGGAATACTGATGGTTTAGGAGGTTGCCCTTTATAATCAGGGTCTGCTTCCAGTTCCTTAAGGTATTTATCCATTTTTAGCTTATTCTTATTTGGAAGTTTGGTAATGTATGATGGGAATCTGGAATTATTTTTACATATAGGTTCTTCCGCATGATTTTCCATATCACTTTGTGAAAAAAA
>NW_028260831.1:0-30000 GCF_056163025.1 Triticum urartu | reverse complement strand
TGCAGTTATCCTTATTTAGCAGAATCTAGTGAGTGTTCCATTAAAAGGAAAGAGAGCTATTCGTTGTAGGATTGATCCAGACAACCCAACCTAAGTCACCTATTGCGCCTAACCTAAGTATAGTGCCAGTGGTCGGCGAGGAGAAGTTCATTCCTGTAGAGAAGAGAGGGGATCCTATTTCCTTTCCCCCTTTCCCAGTATGGCAACCTTATCTTCCAGCATGAAAGTTGGTATCAGAATGAAACAATCCAATCCATACTTGTGGAGTGCTCAGTTCAGTTCCTGATTTCTCTCAAGCCTAAACCGGAAAAGGAAACCTATTACCCGGGGTCCCCCCTTTCGGCTATCTCATCTGCTGTTCCTCGACTCTCAGGAAGGTAAGATCATCAATCAATAGTAGGCTGCTGCTCTGTGCAGTTAAAGATGGGATCCAACCTGTTCTGTTTGCTTGTTTCCTATAATCTGTGCTCGATTCCATATTTCTGTATCCTTCGATTCCCGGGACAGATCTGATCTCCTTTATACTTACCTCAAACAACGAGCGAAGTCGAGATGTTGATGAGAAAGGGGCTTTTCTCAAGGCCAAAGAGTGCTCTTTGAAGGCTACTATGCATCCTTACGAATACAAGAGTGGTTTTTTTTGTTTTGGGTATAGCAGGACTTGAACCTGCGACCATTAGGTTAAAAGCCCAATGCTCTACCAACTGAGCTATACACCCGATTTTACAAGAAGGCTTGGTGCGGAAAAGAAAAGAGGGCGGCCTGGCCCCTTTTCTTCTTATCATATCACAAGGGCGCGGCTCTGTATGGTATAGTACTGTGGAGCAAGTTTGGGAGTCCTTTCCACTCATTGAGGATTCTATCTAAAAAAGAAGGTCAACGGGGGAGACTACTTTGAAGTCCGGGCTGAACAAACTACTTCTCCTGCTACCAAAACAGAGAAATAAGGAAATAAGATGGATTCGTCTAATAAAATACCCAATGCCTGTAGTTGAAGAATTGTTGGATGAGTTATCTTGTGCTGTTTGGTTTACTAAGCTGGATCTGAGAGTTGGTTACCATCAGATAAGATTACATGAAGCAGACGAATACAAAACGGCATTCAAGACCCACGTCACTATGAATTTTAGGCTATTTGGGCTCACAAATGCACCACCCACCCTCCAGAGTGCTATGAACACAATTCTGGCTGAGCTGACTAGGGTTTGTGTACTTGTTTTTGTTGATGACATCTTAATCTACAGCAAATCCTTGCAAGATCATGTCACCCATTTGCAGCAAGTATTTGACCTTCTGAAGCAGAATCAACTATATGTGAAGTTGAATAAATGTTCATTTGCTCAACCACAGATAGAATACCTGGGTCATGTCATTAGTGGGCAAGGGGTGGCTACAGACTAAAAGAAGATCCTCACAGTGAAAGAGTGGCCTACTTCCAAGTCAAGCACATTAGAGTTTGGGCTTAGCAGGACAGGCGTTTCATTCACAGGAGCTTAGCTCATTTGACTGCTCAAAGACTTAAAACACCAATGCAGCACAAAGCTTTCCTTTCCTCAAGCTCATGGGATTACAATATACCATCCAATAAAAGGCTCAGAGAATAGGGCAGCTGATGCACCACTATCTAGATTACATGAGCCAGATGAACTCAATGCCATTACTTCCTGTCAACCACAATGGCTCACTGATATTGTTGCAGGGTACAGCAAAGACACATTCACCCAGAATTTACTATCTGAATTGGCAGTCCTGAGCACTCACAAGAATAGCAAATATTCATTGCATAATGGGGTCATTCGATATAGAGGAAGAGTATGGGTTGGTGCAAACTTCTAAATGAAAAAAAACATCTTGCAAGCACTTCATGCCAGTGGTATTGGTGCCCACTCTGGCATTACTGCTACTTATCACCGCATCAAGGCACTATTTGCTTGGACAGGAATCTTTCAATCAGTGGAATCTTTTGTCAACAAGTGTCAAATCTGTCAGCAAGCTAAGGTAGAACATTAAAAACTCCCTGGCCTCTTCGATCCTCTACCCATTCCTGATGAAGCATGGTCCATTATCAGCATTGACTTCATCACTGGATTACCAAAGTCCCATTACTATGATTCAATTCAGGTGGTGCACGAGACAAGCCAAACAAACAGAAACCGAATTAATACCGAAGAACACAAGCTGTGGGCCGTAAAGTGGAAACGGTTGCAGGCCAAAGCTGTCCCCCTTTGCCACTAAGACTTGAATCTTTAACCATCGGAATACCCGGTACTCTCTCTACCAAACAGGCAAGATAGTCTTATCTTGAACTCTGTCCCTTCTCTAATGATTGACAGGTTTAGTGCCTGGTAGTAAGGGTATTTTGTGGTCTATTGTCCTCCTAGGAGGTCACTCTGTAGGCTCAGCAAACAATTCACTGAAGCCATTCAAGACCGGTTGCAGGGCAGACAGACCATTGACTTGACATGACCGTAATACATACAGAATAGGAAGGATAAGCTATAAGATAGAGATCCGGATTGTTGTGCTCCGGAATAAAGAAGAATACCATCTTGTCTAATCAAATACGAATACCATCTTATTGATTTAGTCAGCTTGCATCAACACATAAGATGTGATATGAGTAGTGGGAAATAAACTCTTCTTTGATCACTTGAAACATAGTAGAAAGCATCCAAAACAGAATGAAATGCTGTTCAAAAGAAGAAGCTACCTGGCCCAACCACTACACCATTTTGCCTAATGTGTGACTACCCATATCAGTTACAACATCTTCCGTTTCCAAGTTTTCAGTGCCTTTTTCTTATAGTATACAAAATAGGATTCTGGATTGCTCTTCATTTCGTTCAATTTATCCCCTTGCTTTTCAACGTATATATATTAACCCGCCTTGTTTACCTATTTCTTCTACAATTCACATGACTCATTGAAACCAACTTTCTCCTTCCTACATTTTATCTCTACAGCAGTTATCCTGTATAATGATTTCTTTTTGGTCGCTACTCTCCTAACCGACGAGTCGGAGAGGATACGAATGTCCATTCACCCTACCACCCATCTTCCTTCTAGCTTCCTTGATCAACGACGAGTAAAGATCCCGGAAAAGATCCAAGGGAGTACAATACACTTTATATTCACGTCTTGAATAATGAGGGGGGTAAAGAAGAAAGTCCGATTTCTCTCTCCTTTGCGGATATGCCCTTATTCAGCTCTTGAAAGAAAGAGAGATAGAAAGAGAGAATGATCAAACTCAACTAGACGGCAGTTCCTCTTGTTCAAACCTCTCTTGCCGAGTCTTCTCCTCATAGCGAGTTTCGCTCTCGCTTCGCGTGTCCTAAACATAAAAAAAAGAAAGAATTGATTGTGAAAGACAAGTGTTTCATTCCCCTCCCTAATCGTTGAAATTCGAACTGTCCGCTAGCTCCTCCTTTGTTTGGATTATAGCCCTTCCTTGGGGATTTACTATCCAAAGTAAATCTTTCCAGTTTCAAATGCTACTATTTCTTCGTGGGCAGAAAGTCCAAAATCTTCTTTTTCCGGTACTCCTTACTCTTTTCTCTCCGTCGTCCTACTTTCACTTCTACGGACCTTCTATCCATAACGAGTTCCAGGATTGGTGAATCGATGTGGGAATAGATAAAACGATTGTTGAGTACACAGTATAACCGTGTAGCTCATCCAGAAGATCATCAATGACCGGTATCGGGTATTTCTTTTTTACGGTTTGCGCATTGAGTTGCCTATAATCCATAGGCGCCACGAACCTTCTTTCTTCTTGTAAAGAAGAGCCGGTGAGGCATGAACTAGGTTGTAGAGTACCATTCTAGAGTAACTCCTTGATTATGGCTTCAATTTCATCCGGTGGTGTGAATACCTATAAGGCCTTTGATTCACTGGTTGACTATCGTGAGGTGAATCCGATGGTCACATGGTCTTTTAGGAGGGAGGGTAGTGGGTTCTAAGAACACATCAGAGAAAGAGGACCAAACCTGCTTGAGTCCTCTTCTACATCTTGAGTACTTCCCACTCCAATGGATCTAGTTTTTAGAATAGCTTTGATCCGGCCATGTAGAGCACTCATAGAGGTCCGGCTTCACGTCAGTAATCTACCACACCCATGCTAGAATTCAGTAGAGTCCCCACTCGCCAACCGCGATGTCTTGGTTGAGAGGCCCCACCTACCCATCTTCCCACAGTTTCACTGAGGTAGTACCATCCCCAATTCGCCACTTCTTGTGTTGATGTACTAATAAATTGGTTGAGGCAATCGACTTCAATCAGAGGAAGCACTTGTGCACATCAACTTAGGATATCCCCTCCGTTCTACACCAGATT
Organism: Triticum urartu; assembly: GCF_056163025.1. NCBI lineage: Eukaryota > Viridiplantae > Streptophyta > Magnoliopsida > Poales > Poaceae > Triticum > Triticum urartu. The sequence continues at coordinate 25,668 of NW_028260831.1, read as the reverse complement.
ATGCACTCACCTCTGGTATAATATAGGAAAGGAAGACGCCCTTTCAGTGCACGCCAAAGCAGCTTTGCCTAGAAGGCTTCGAAATACACTACTAGGTCCCTCATTCTCAGTCGGCCTTCACAAAGCGGTTTGCACACCTTGGACCAGCTGGACAGATGTTCCGGCCTTTCTCCTATTAAATGCATCTGCCACCTTATTTTCCATTTTACCCCTAATATTCCGCCTTTGAAAGTCAAAACTCACACTTGCTCATCTTAGCATGTAGCTGATTCCGCAGAAAAAGTGTTAGCTGCAAGTGCTGTTGATGCTCCTTCAGTGTTTTACTGTCAAGAAGTATATCATCAAACCAACACAAATCTTCTGGGCTTGAACACATCATTCATGAGTGCTTGAAACGTTGCAGGAGCATTTGTAAGCCCGCATCACATTGAATTCATAGTTACAGGGTTCTGAATGAAGTTTTGGGCTTGTCTTCCTCTCTCATCCTGATCTGATGATAGCCAGATCTTAAGTCAATCTTGCTGTAATATTTAGCACCACTCATCCAATAGGGCATCTATGTGCCGGAATTGGGTATTTCTTCTTTACTGTACTGGCATTCAGCTGCCTGGTTTCAATGCACATCCTCCATGTCCCATCCTTCTTCTTCACTAACAGCACAGGTGAAGCAAAGGGGCTAGTAGAGGATTGTATCAGTGAATTCTTCAGCAATTCCTCAATTCTCAATCTCAGCCTTTTGCAGATGTGAGTATCCGTATGGCTTCAGATGTTTGGGCTCAGTACCTTCGGGGGTATATAGTGATCATGGATTCTTTTTTTTTGTAAGGACTTAGGTTCTTGAAACACCTACTCTTAAGAGTTCAGTAGGGTTGAAATTGGATCAGAGATCAGAGATGTTAGGTTTACTGAGTTGACCATGCACCATTGAGCCATCATGCAGAACTAAGCTTGTTCTGATTTAGTAGCAATCAGCTCTTCTCCTTCCACCTGGTACAGCTTTCCTCCTCCCCTCTTGATTCCTTCCAGCACCACTTAAACACTGCGGAAAGGGTTTTGACCAGCTAGTCAGATTGCCCCATTACGGGTGTGTTACGCCAGAAAGTTCCTCAATCCTGTGCCTGTTCCCGAGCGAGTCAGTCCCATTTCGATGACGAACGACACGATGTGTGCCTCCATAGAGCTTCCCATTTGACATTTCTCCATCGCGAGAGATTCTCTCCAGCCACAGGTTCCCCAGTGGTACGTCCGGGGTCGGTTCAATCAGTGCGCTATCAGTCCAGTACCATTAGCTCTCCAAGGGTCGCAATCCATTCTTTCCGGGCAAGCCAGTTCAGTTCCTTTCTGGTAGCAAGAGATCCCATATCAGATTAAGTAAAGGGATTACCTAGCTAGCGCATATCGAAGAGTTGGAGACTTCCTGCCACTATAGAAAAAGCCGTTGATGGATCAATTTCTGTAGGTGGGTCTCAACTCGGATCGAGACATTCGGATTTGCCGATGAAGAGTACTGCCTTGGAGGGGTAGGGGTTGTAGGGGAAGAACCAACCTTTTGTAGGTAGCAAAACATCTCACTCAGTAACTAAATTAGAGTTCGATCTTTTACGTTTGTGTTGTCTTTTTGCATTTTTGTTTCGATCCGACATCAGATCTGAGTTATTGTTCACTGACTATATCTTAGACCATTGCGATCTCTTTCTTTCACTTGGTTTTTCTTCCTTCCCTTCGGTACTCCTTAACTCGGAGATACTCCTTCGGTACTACTTGGCTACTACTTGAACAGATGGGTTTAGTCCCTTCCTTCGGGCAACGTTTTCTCCGGGTACCACCGGCTTACCACCGGGTTGAAAGAAATCCCTTACTATTAGGACATAGTGTTCGGTACGACTTAAGGCTACTGGATTGACTTTCTTTAATGTTGCATCTGCTTTCAACTATTTCATAGCCTCCCGTCCCGAGCAAACGTCGAGAGCAGGGGCCAAAAAGTAAAATCCATAGAGTTGGGGACTAAAGAGACTCTTTTTTTACAGCCAACCATGAAGAGAAGAGAGTCTCAGAGTAGATTCGGTAATGTTGAGTCGATCTAGTATGGAAAATTCCTCGCTGTGCGCTCGCCTTTTGCCTGCTTCTGCTTCATCTGCAGATCGGATTCCTTCCCCAGAGTTCTTACTTATAGGCTTTATAGCCAAGCAATAGAATAGCTGCTTCTTCTAAAGCGGATTAGAGTGCGACGACCAAAGCTACGGAGCGGCCTCTACCGCTTTCCCTACTGTTCTGGTTGAACTAGGGCTTTGGCTGAGCGACCACCTTCTTCCAGTATTCTTAGCTTACTGTCTGCTTCCTGCCTGATCGGTGCTGACTGACTGTTCTTGCTTGTCTTGGGCCTGCTCTAGTTTTGGTGCTGCTAACTAAGGGTCGAATTTCGTGACTTGATGAAGAGGAAGCCGAGTATCTTTGGTCTTGAAGAGTCAGGCCAATCCAACCGCTTGCTCCTGCCCAACTCAGTCTCAGTCGTACCATAATGCGCCTGGACTCAACACTTTTCTTGCTCCAAGACCACCCTCTAGCCCTCATGTAAAATAGATGACAGAATTGTAAACAATCATAGAATGATTTAAGCTGAGGAACATAGAGGTCTCTCCCACAATTTTTGTCATATACCTCTGGAATAGTGTTGAAATCACACGCCACTAAGCAGTTTTTTAAACCAAGTGGTTTATCTTAGTGTGCTAGCCGCTGCTTCATTTCGTATAGCGATAACGCTTTCTCTTTCTTAGCGCTCCACCCCGCGGAGAACTCTGGTTGCGCTTTGGTTGGCTTTCTCTTTTTTTCGATTTTCTCTGACTTGACTCAGCTTGACCTACTTGACTCAGCGGTTAGAGTATCGCTTTCATACGGCGAGAGTCATTGGTTCAAATCCAATAGTAGGTAAAGCCGGCCGAAACCCCCGCTTTTGCCAGCATGACAGCAAGCACAGACTGGCATCAAGGAGTAGAATGACCAAAGCATCGGTTGCTTCCACTTGTTTGTTGCCTTCTTCGACCGACAGACAAGGTACCCCCCTCTTTTTCTCTTGCGAACCTACGTTGAGCTTGGGACAACCCGCGACTGGCATAGGATATTTCAAAAGCGCCAGGATCCATCCTTCTTACGAACCAAGAGCACTGGAGAAGCGAAGGGGCTCGTGCTGCGACGAATAATGCCATTGTTCATCATCTCACAGATTTGCTTCTCAATCTCTGTTTTCTGGTGGGGTGCATATCTATATGGCCGGACATTGACTGGCACTGCACCTGGCACCAACGGAATTTGGTGGTCACAGGCACGACGAGGGGGTAATTCCTTTGGCTCCCGGAACAAAGCATCAAACTCCTGTAGCAGTTCTTGAACAGCTGGAGGTGTCTGCTCTGCAGGATCAGCATCCAGAGTAATTGCTTGCAGATCATGCTCCTGGTGAATCTGACGCACTTGCACACACTGGCTAACAGCACCCCGTTTCCGCAATCCTTGCAGCTTACGGACAGAGATTGGACGGCAGGAAGGATTATCTTGAATGCCATTGAGAGTGATGCGGCGCCCTTTGTGCGTGAATTTCATACGACGATGACGCCAATGTACCCACATCGGGCTATGGTCTTCGAACCGCTCTTGCCCTCCCCTTTCACTTCCATAGTGGTCTTCTTTGGCCGGCCCACTCATTTCACTCTCAAGCTCTCTGAGAAGAGAGAATCCGATTCAAGATGTTTCGAATTCAGCCTTTCCTTCATGTTCGTGCTTTAAGTCAGTTCGTACTTTTCAGTATATAAGAGAATGACTGAACTCGCGTTGAAAGCTACTAAACAACGGCTGACAGAGACTCATAAGAGGGAGAGCGGTAGCAAAAATGAGATCTTTCGTCTAGACAGAAGAGAGATCCTTTCCTTCCTTTCTATAGGAAATGACTGATGTTGCTAAGTCACCTTCCGCTGCTCTTGCGTCATCCCTTTTCCAATTCTTTTTGTATGGCTCGGTTGCATCCGATTGATCGATCCCTAGTCACTGATTACATGCATGAGTTCTTTGATTCACTACTGACTTCTTCTGTGGAGCCGAGTTCGCCGACTGAGACTACTTGAAAAGAATTTTCGACCAACCGATCTCACGACGATGAGTCACCCACATACTTAACAAAAAATGCAAATAGAAGAGCAAGTAAATCAAGCTCAATTACAACTCACTCTGATCAAATAGCACTCAGGTATAGGATTTCCAGCGGAAAGGTAGCCTTGCTCGCTTCTTTACCCTTGTACGCACAAATCTAGCTCATAGCAGCACTTTCGAGTTCGGTTACTTAAGTACAGAGATTGGAACAACTTAGCGCGGGAAGTCCCATATCTTGTCTTAGCCTCGCCTCACCTATTTCCTCATAACGAGATCAGAATGAAATAGAATGGAATCTCAAGTCTTAGCTAGATCAGGGCTACCACGTTCCCTCAGACGAAAAAGAAAAGAATACTAGACCTGTTGGACTCGCAAAGTAGGATCAGGCTTTTTCTACTAGAAACAGAGGAGAGCGAAAACTAAGTCAAAGGGGGAAGAGCTGTTTATGAGCATTTTAAGGCCGGTTGACAACATCCAATGTCTCCCACGAGGGTGCCTGAAACTCCAGTTTTTCTAGGCAGAGGTAGGTATATATATATTTAACACATTTTAGTTTGTAGGAAGATTCCCCGCTCTGAAATTTTTTCTATTTGGAGCTTCTTCCAAAGAGGTTGGGATTCTAGTTTCAATTGGATGTGTCCCGGTAAGATCGTTAACGACTGATATACTGCCTGAGACAGGGCATGCTCTCCCCTCTGCGTATCGAGAGAAAGAAACAACTTCCTGATTCCAGTTTCTTTCATTTATACCTACGATATCCACGCTAAAGATGAAAACTTTTGCAGTTCATATCAGCCTGAATGAGGAAGTAGAGTCAGTTTCGTCCATAAACTGGGCCGAAGATCTGACAGAGGTTGACTTGCTGGCTTGTGAGTTGCCAGCTCCGTAGTTGATTGCTAACCATAGGATAGTGACAGCCAATATTCCTATTCCTGCTTGTGTGCTTGTTTGCTATTCTTCCTGTTCCTGTTACGAGACGACCTCGGCTCAAGCTGACCCCACACCGAAAGTCGTCAAGCAGTCTTGGGCTCCATCAATCAGTGAGGAGGAAACCAAAACCTGTTGGAGTTCCCCGCCATCACCTCGCCTAGATCCGGGGGTTCATACCCTCCTGTAGCAGAGATGTAAGTCGCAAAGGCTACTTGCCTGCCGAGGGGGGAGAACTACCTAGTATCAAATTCACAAAGCAGCACATTTAGTAGTTGACATCTTTCTTTCTCGTTTTCATCGGAAAGGAGAGTTTTCACGTTAAGCAAGAAGAGCTACGAGTTGGAGGGCTATTTCACCGACCGTCACTTCTCCTTTGTATCTGCCGAAGACGCAAGTAGCCCAACGACAGGCTTGTGTGGAGTTGAATGACAACACGCAGAGGTCTTTTGGCGAAACTGGGGGCTCTTTGTCTAAAGGAAGGGCAAAGTCAACAGGCCAATCCCAGTTTCAGAATTGGAAGAAGCAGTAGGAGGTTCACCATCAGAAAGGCATGGGACAACAAACTCTCTTAAAGCTTTCTTCGAATAAGTCTTTCGCTTGACTTGGCTCAACGGCTTTAGTTCAGTAAATGCTTTCGTATGAAGCTTGAGTCAAGTCTAGTCTCATGCAGTGAAGATCGTCAAGCAATCATTGCTCGTCTCTCCGAAACCTATTGATAAGGAACGCGTTCAAGTGTATGGAATAATCAAACCTTTCACGTATTTGTTAACATAGCGTTGGACGATTGATTCCTCTCTTTCTCCATGGCCTGCTTCCCATAACTGGCCTTACTAAAACTTACGAAATGCTAATTTGACCTAAATTTCCGGTTAACTGCTGACTTTCTTTGCTAGCTCACCCGAAACTCTGTCTTCAGGAGGAAAGCTTGCTTGAGTACCTTACTTGAAAACAAACCGCTTGAGCTGTAACCGAAACAGAAAGGTTTGATGAGCCGCTGCTTGCTCTCTAACTGCTCTTACCGCTTCTTCTTCTTGACCTCTGCTCACTGCTGCCAATGCTGTGACTGCCGCCCCTATCTCTAAAGCTGCGGATTACAGCTCCTGATTCAAGCAGTTTTTTTTCTGAAGTATGAGTCTTGTTTGTGACATTCAATTCCAGAATGAACATTCAAAGGAAAAGTAGTATGGGACGCTGCTTGCTATTACTGACTGCGGCTGCCGACCGAAGAACTGAAGATCTTCAATCTATGTTTGAGTGCTCTTGCGAAAGAAAATAATTTCGAATGAAAAAATGACTTCAAAAATAGGATAGGATCGCGGATTCCATATATTTTTATAGAAAGAAAGATACTGTACTCCGCATCTTTACACCGAATCCTTAAAAGCCATTTAATGCCTTCTTGCCTGCCTTCAGTTCATGCCTTCAGGCCGGCCTGCTCTTGCCTATGAATGAGATGCCTACTTCCCATTAAGTCAAAATACCTCATAGACATACATATTTTTAAGAATACTTAGTTAGTTAAAGAGAAAGATGGCTTTTGACAATTTTTTTAGTCCCCTCGTTCCCGAGCAAGAAAACGGATGCGCTAACGCGCAACGGCTTTCGCGCTAGTTGCTCAATCCGTTGCTTGTTCGGAAGAATCCGCAAATGAATATTCTTTATTTCCTCTCGGACAGGCCCTCTTTTTTCATTCGAATGTACATCTTTTTCGGTAATGATCATCTACAACTGAAAGACTGACGTCTTCCTCTACTCGATCCTTAGTTATACAATCTCCCTCCACCTCAATTTTTATGATCCTCATAGCCTTTTTTATTCGCGTCCTCCCCCTGGATCTATTCCTGCCGCGTCCACGTCCTCTGCCTCCAGCAACTAGAGCTGCATCATCTTGTTCATTATTGAGAATAGGCCTCTTCTCACACCGTACCAGTTCTTTTTGCAGTTGAATCTTCCCGTTCTGGCTTATTGAGTGTATAGATTCTTTTTGAAATGCAATCTATTCCCACGTCACTCTTCTCATAACATATCCTGTTCTCCTCACTTTGATTCTGGATTCACCGGTTGATTTAAGACGGGGTTCTATGCTTTCTAGCCCCATTTGACAAAAGTGAGCTTCCCCTATCTCTTTTGTAGGAATCAGATAGCAATGCTCATTCGTGAATAGCATTTCATGCTTCCGCTACTTCGTCGGAGAGATCCATGGAAACTCAAAAAAGAAAAGCGGACGGCATTGTTCATACGATAGCCGGAAAAGTAAGTTCTCCCGCCGGCTATTCAAAAAAGAAAGACTTACTTATTCATAAACTTCCTTTTATCGAGCATAATAGCTCTTATACGCTTGTACAGAGGAGTATAAAACAATGTATATATATATATAGGTGTTTAGTATCCTACAAAAACATTAACATCCAAAGCACCGTAAGCTTGCTTTCTCTCCCGCTGACAGACAAAGAAAAGGTTTTTTTAGACTTTTCTATGGTAGGCCTACGCTAGTGGAATATCTTTTTTGTTTGTATTCTAGCTTAGCTCTCTCTATTCTTTGCTTAAGCTATCGTGTCGTGTAGATGGATGGCATCTCCCTATTCCCACATCCCCGGATATGATTAATGCATGGAAGCTAAGGAATTGGGTCATTCTTCAGCCCAAGATGCAAGCATTTGGACTCCATCCGAATATGGCAGTTGAACTCTTATAATAGGCTTGGCTCTGGAAAATGGGCTTATCTTGGGCAAAAAAACGCAAATAAAGAAGAGCTTCTTGTTTCCAAGCGGAACTCGAATGGGCTGCTAGCAGATTTGTTGGGGATGGCAAGTTAACACCGTGGGTAGGCTTGCCTTTCACTCGCTCTGGCACATTTTGGCGGAACGTCAACGTTATATATAGTGGAATTCTAGAGGTAAGTTAATGTTTTCAAAAATCCAAATGGAAAAGGATTTGCAAAAATATGCAGATTAGAAGCTAGTATCTCCAGTTTTATGAGAGAAAGAAGAGGAAGAATCGGCGAACATCCTAAAAAATGGTACTTTTGTCTCAATCCGATCAAAAACAAACATATTCTATTGTGTGTTGACCACCGGGAAACGAATGGATTAAGATGAAGACGGACGGTTCAATTAGCGAGCATGGGAAGGCTTGTGGAGGTTTAGCAATAAAAAGGGGATATATGCGTTCTCTCAAGCAGTTAAGAACAAGACCATACTCGAAGTCGAGCTCTTTTGCATCTGAACATGTATTCAAATAGCAGCTGAAAAGGAGTGTCAGAGGATTTGGATTGATTCGGATTCCCTAACGTAAGACATGGTCTACTCTCAAGATCCCAAAGTCCGCAGCTAAGGAAAGCCCCTTCTTCATAAGATCAAGAAAGTACGAGCGTCTTTCGAAGATTGGAAAATCTCCCATACTTGGAGAGAAGCAAACCAACCGGCCGATTTGCAATTGACTATGCTTAGTAGTTGACATCTTTGGTCTTCACATTTTCCCTTCCATTTTGTAAAGTTAGTAGAAGAGGATAGATCCGGTAAATTGACGAATGTCAATCTTCATTTTTGTAGATTAATACACTGGTAGGGGTCGATCAGGCAAATCCCAAAGCTGACCCCCGAACAGCTGCCGGACTGCTCTACTGATCTTCTCTCTCTTCAGAAAAACGGAACCTTCTCAAAGACTCCCTTTGCACTGAGAACACAATTCAGAACCCTCCTTCTCACAAGAAGGCAAACCTTGTACGTTGATCGAATCTTCTTTCGCATCCAGAAGAGAGGCTGTGGGCTATCCGAGAGAGTGGTTCAGGTGACTACCGGAGTCATTGATTAAGCAGGTCAGATGGGCTTAGTAGGGCTCGAACCTACAATATCACCGTTATGAGCGGTACGTTTCAACCAATTAAACTATAAGCCCAATCGGATCTCTACGGTACGTTTCAACCAATTAAACTATAAGCCCAATCGGATCTCTACATGCCGGGAAGAGCGGACAGAAAGAGGAGACCTTTGCTCTATCTCCTTCTTCCTCTTCCCGGGGCCCCGGAGGGGTTCTTTGGCAAGCCCTATTAAAGAAGCTAAGTGACTTTCGTCACTCAAGTAGTGAGTTTGAGAGTGACCGTTAGGGCGACCACTTGTACTTCTAGGCCTTGGCGACCTATATGTTACGCAACACAGCTTCACTCGATTCAGTAAATCAATAGTTCAAACCAGCCCACTAATAGCTTAGATAGTGGCCCTTCCACTTTGGTATAGTTGACCCTACCTATTGACTCAAGGTTCATAGGAAGGGGGAACCCAGACGTAGTGGGATGTAGGCTTCAGTTGTTTTGGTACTTTTTCACTACGTCTTATTATTTGTTTTGTAACCGGCTTTTCACCGGCAGGTCAGTAGGCCTTTTAGAAGGCGAACAAACGAAAGTTCTCCGCGGGCGCTAGCGCTATCTTGTTCGCTTTTGTCAACTGAAGTCGCGCGTAGCGCCAACTAACTGATAGCTGATAGAGCGCGGAGCCCCTTCTCTAAGCGAGCAGAGCCATTTCTTTCTACTGTCGTCAAAAGAAAAAGAAAAGTACTAAAGGCGAAGGGCATTCTGTTGTACAGCTACTTTGGTATAGTTACAAAGGTAACCGGTAGGTGACTGTTGAATCGACAGTAGTTACGAAAGGGGGAAATAGCTCAGTTGGTTAGAGTGCTGGTCTGTCACGCCAGAAGTCGCGGGTTCGAACCCCGTTTTCCCCGCCCGATCTTCCTCTTCCTGCCCGACTCATTTTGAAAACACTGGAAGCTGCTGATCCCAGCGTAGCATTCAAGACAATTGTTCCTTCTTCGGTCTCCCTCCACCCCCTTCGTTTGTTGTGGGTCTCACCGCAGGCACTTACTTAATGAATGAGTGAAGATCTTCCTTCCCCCCTTGTGTCTTACCAAGGACTGAGTTCCCACTTGTGGCGAAAAAAAAAGTATACCATCCCACCCGGCCCGGGGGGTTAAGGTTCCTCTCGGAGACTGCCAGTCTACAAGAAGCTGGCAGAGCTTTAGCCATTGGACCACATCCATCCATCCTCCTACCTAAAGACGCCTTTTCTTGTTCGTTCTTCGAATTACGCTAGTGGAGACTAATTCCTTCCGGCTAATGAAGATACTACCCCAGTCTTCCCATTCATTCCCAGTGGATCCTTCTTATCCCTTTTCATTGAACGAACCAAGTTCACCTATACGAGAGTGAGGAATAGAAATCCTACAATCAACTTCCCACTTTTGATGTCCCGTTTGACGATTCTGCTGCGTCTTTAGAAAAAAAAAAAGGAGAAGGACAGGGGTCGCTAGTCAGAAAAGCTATAACTATCAATTCGAATTCTGAATGAATCAAATCTCCCCAAGTAGGATTCGAACCTACGACCAGTCAGTTAACAGCCGACCGCTCTACCACTGAGCTACTGAGGAAGAACGGACTTAAGGAAGCTGACTCTCGTTCTTTGGCCCAACCAACCGCAGACCGAAAATCCTAAAAGTGCGTCACTTTTTCTCTTTCACATACACCGGGAGAAAGGGTGACGATAGCAATCCCCTTTGCCTCCCCGGCCGGGGCAGGACAAGGGGGGCGGCGGTCAACCATCAACTCTCGATATGCATATTGATCAATCGATCTCCGCGTCCTGCCAGTTCGCTAAGTAGACTCACTCTACCGAGGGGCAACTAAGGTTGGTTCCTGCCAATTCCCTTGCTGATCAGCCTTGGAATTGGCAAGTATGAGAGAGGACTCTCTCTGTCTCTCCGAGTTTCAACTACTAAGTGAAGTTAAGTAGCACTTCAGCTATTCTAAATGTGAATAGATTCCGATCAAGCAAGCAGGAGAAGGTGGTCCTTTCATCTCTCTGTCTGCTCCATGCTCTATAAAGGATCATGAGCAGGTTTAATGCTAGAAAAAACGAGATCTGCCTAATCATTTCGGTAGATGAAGTAGTGGGAGGTCACGAAGGAAGTAAGGGGGCATGTTAAGTTGATAATTTCGAACATTGTAGCATCCTTTTGACGGTTGGGCTTTGAGTTGAGAACTTTTAAGAACTCTTAATATGAAAATACACATTCTAAAATGACGCATCGAGCGAGACCATTCTGTTTCATTGTGAATGAAAGACGTTTTCGACCAACAACATCTACTCATATCCAGCTTCGTGTCATTTTTGAACACTGCGATCAGCAAGCAGCAAGCGGGGGAGAGTCAAGTCAAGTACAACACAGGACTGACGGGGTGGGGCGCGCCAAAGCAACCCGGGACCCCGGAGGGGTCACTACAAAAGCGCTGGCGCCTTCTTTTGAAGGTGAAAAACTACGCTAGCTAAGAAAAAGAAAAGGGCTGCGCTAATGGCAAGGAGCAAGAAAAGGGCAGCTAGCTCGAAATCCGATAAATCGAATACCTCCTGGCTTCAGTTATGAGAGAGAACTCCAAGGCAGGATAAAGACTGAGTTGGATTCAGCCGCGTGGGGAATGAAACAACATTCATGGAATGAGTTGAGGCAAAACCTCCAGCTCTTTTTGAGAGTCAGGGGCTTTAAAAGCGCTTTAAAAAGGGCTGTCTGCATTACTGGATTCACTATATCAAATTGTAGTAAAAACAAGGGGCCACGTAGACTATTCTGAGGTGGTATGCTAAATCCATGATCAACTGATGTAGCTAGTGTGACTAAAGCAGCAGCTATTGGCTTAACTGGTTCTAAACTCTCCCACCCGATAAAGGAATTGAAAGACTACCCCGGGCCACGTAGACTATTCCCTTCCGCGGACATTCTTTTCTAGAAGGAAAGTAGCAAAGCCGAACGCAAATACACATGCAAATTGCGTCGACTACCTCATCACTGTCCAAAATGGGGGATACCGCTATTCATACATGGATGGACGAGGGACTCCGCTGACAACATCAGTAGATGACTTTTCTCGCGGAATGCTATTAACGTTGGAAAAAAACACAGCTCTCAAACTCACCCTCCGGGTGATAGGTAGAAGCATTAGTACCTAACGGAGCGGTATCTAACCAAAAAGGGAGGTGATGTTCTTTTTAGAAACAGGATGGAGCATGGCTTCCTTTCTTCTTAGATACATTTCATTCATTCCATTTCTCTATAGTTTACACCAGAACATCTTGCTAATCCTGACAGATCTCGAAAAGGGTGGGGGCACTAGAACCAAATCTACATACACATCGAAACTTCCTATCTCAGCCAAGCTAGCACCTTCATCCCACCAATGCATTGTACGACTCTCCACCCCCTTTTCCTCCCTCATGAAATCCGAATTTCCCGCAATGAAATTCGATTTCGTTCATGTCGGCGGTTGGCAAAACGGCCCTGAGATCCGGGACTGGTAAAACATGGGTGCCCAATTTGCTTTTCCGTGCTCCGCCTTAGTGCCCTTATGAAGGCGGCGGGGAGTCCTTAGCCTTTGAACCAAACTCTAGGGAACGCTCAATTGCCTGACGTCTCAACTGCAATGGTGAACTCAGTGACATACACTGAAATGGATTGCATCTATTGTTCCAAACAAGGCTGATATTAGCATAAAAGCCCTTCCATGCAATTTCTTGCTTCGCTCTACAGACGAAAGTGCCGGATAGTCAATGGTAACCAGAAGATCTATGGTTTTCGAGAGAAGGTAATTGGAAAAACGATTCATTCCTTTGCTTTCTTTCAGATATCTATTCAATAAGATGATCTGACCTTACCTGAAAACTAGATTCATGAAGAAGCCCAAAAAGTGCCGGGCTTAGTGCAGCCCAGTTCCTAGCCAGTGTGGGGTTCTGCCATGGATATTCGGTCCACTCCAGAATTCCATTCATTTTTCAAACGTAACTCGATTGACTCAATTCACAAACGGCAAGGAAGTCAAAAGTGACGCTTACAGGTCGTACGACAATTGCTTCTCTTCCGGGACTACATACATCTTTTCTTTAACAACTACCATACAAGCTATTCGCTTAATACATGCTAGTAGGTAGGCTGGTGGTGGAGTATTTATTTGCGTATTTTTTTGGTCTGTCTGTATTTCGGTTTTGGGATGGTGCGAATCCATCTATCCACCATTCTTTTATCTTTCAGTAGTGTCAACCTCAGTTCTGGTTCTTTATCTTGGAATACTCTCCGTTGTCCTGGAAGCAATGCTTGAAAGAAAGCGTAAGGAAGCGTCAAATCAGTATGATGTATTGGCAAAGCCAGTAAGAAGGGAATCGAAAGTAGATAGGGACTCCCACTGTAGATGTGGTTTTATACCTTGATGAATTGGTACCTTATAGCATAGCGAATTTACTTTTCTTTCAAAAGGATATATCAACCTGTAGTGAAACCGGGCCACCGAGCTTGCTTTTACCGCTCTTACAGCTCTCTCTCTTCTTTTTTATGGGTAGTTTGGCCAGAAAGAGAAAGAGGAATGTACCCATTTCTATTTATCCATTCTCATAGAAAGTACCAAAAATGTTTTTGAATGTATGGAGCAGGCGTATGAGTTGATATCTTCAAGAGTCAAATCCTTTTCTTGCCCACCCAGCCATAAAAGAAAAAAATCGTTACGAGCGGTCTTAAACCCTCACCTCAATCTCAAAAATGGAATTGAAAAGCTCCAATTTAAATAATGGTACCGGGGAAATACCCAGGGAAGAATCATTCTTTGAATCATCCAGATCTATCAGCGAATTCAATAAAAAACGGACTGATCCTCGGAATACACCATCATCTTTCGAAGTGCGCAGTCAATATTATGTTATATTCAAAGAAACAAGTCAAAGAGTAAAGGCTTCGCCCTTCAATACCACACTTCCAATCGAAATTCCTACGAGATTGACGTTCGAAGAAAAAGACATGGTTTGATAGAAACTTTAAGTGGGTATCAAATAAACTGGAATGAATGGTATCAATTTCTTCTTTTCTATACTGAATCTGCTTCGGTATCTCTTTCTTCCTTCCCTTCTGTAAACCAAGCAGTGACTAGCCTCTGGCACTCACTTTCCAAAGCACCAATTGACTTGCTTTTCAGAACAACCCTGATCAGTTATACCTGAAATACCACCCGTACGTAGTACGCCATTCCCAACGCGGAGCGCCTTTATTTTCGTATTGAACTCCGCTAGGAAGAAAAAGTTAGACCGTAGCCTTGTCGAACAACCTCGTTTCTCGCTTTTGTCGATTGACTCGTGGGACTCTACTGAATTCCAGCATGGGTGTGGTAGATTACTGACGTGAAGCCGGACCTCTATGAGTGCTCTACATGGCCGGATCAAAGCTCCAAATCGTAATGTCGCGGCATACATAATCAGAAAATAGGATTCGTGAGAGCGTTTTCTTTAGCTGTTCCTTAAGAAAGCTATCGACTTAACCGCTTGTGTTAAACATATAGATTGTCCTATTCTCTCTTTTTTTTCTCAAATGACCTATTTCACATAACCGATGTTGATTACAGATTTTGCCTTGCGTCACATTATCGTGGTGATCAATTCCTTTCGTGGATCGATTGAAATAACCGATTTTGGTGTATTAATTCAAGATAGGTAATTTTCCTCAAGGTCATAAAGATCGGTCATCTAGCGTGGACTTCTGACTCTAAGTGGAAAGTCTTTCTCATCTACCTCTTCCATCCAAAACCGTTTTTTCCGCATTTTTTTCTGCCAAGTTACTTAAATCTATATCGGAGCTATAGGATCGGTAGACCCGTAAGCGAAGATGGTTCGCTCCCACATAAAGAGACGGATATTCGATGTGTTTAGCATAGTGACACTTTTTTTGGTGCCGAAACAGCCCCAATCCCTTTGGTCATTTCGCTTTTCGTGCCGGCCTGTATTCGGAGTTTCTTGGATTTGCGGTGCCTGAATGCCTTTCTCCTTCTTTTTGGTGACGTCGGATGCCCGCCTTTGGCGCTCAGAAGTGGATTCTCCTTCAAAGAGGGCTTTTCCCCTAAGAAAGGGACATGGTTGTACTGGATTTCTAGTCCTATAGTGGAAGAGCAGATAGGATCACACCTACACGTAAGTTCGTTCGTTGGGTTAGTGGCCACCCGCACTCCAACCTATCTATATGGCAACAAAGCGAATGACAAGGCCAAAGTAGCTGACTCTTATCGCTAACTTGACTCGGTCTAAGGGCGAGCTTGAATACAACTCACAGAACGACTCCTCCAGGGGCCTTCAGGCACTCAAACAGATAGTGAGACAGACACCATCTATAGAACTTGAATGACAATACACCCATATATTCTAGCTAACAATCAGAAACTGTATCCAAATGGAGGGGACACTCTTCCTTCAGAAAGATGCCTTCGAAAGAAAAGCTCTTCCCCTCAACGACACAGCACATTTTCTCAAATGTTCCACGTTTCTCACCATATCCTCATAGGGCTGAAGCACAAGAAAGAGGATTACTTGGTTACCTTGCTTCCCTCGCCTAGGACAGTAGAAGGATCTGTGGCCGAAGGCGCCACAAACGAAGCGGGTCGCCTCTTTTCTGCAGATCTCCGCAAGATGACCCTTCTCCCCGCAACGATAGCACATAACGTTTTTCCCATGCTTGCGCGGTGAGGAGGACGAGGCCTTGAGAAGCTTTTCCACCATTTTTCCCCTTTGGCATTTGGATCCATGTTTTCTTTAACGATCTCCGTGATAGTAAAGGTTTTTTTGGTAGCCTTTGCTTTTGACGGCGATGAAAGAAAGAGAACCCCTCCTATCTTTTGATCGTGGTCAAAATCCTATCCAAGTCCCCTTTTTTCAGATCTTTCTCCTGGTTTTGATCATCACCGTTCACCTACTTGTTACGGAGATCCCGACCAATGCACAATCCAGATTTTTTTAGCTTTTTTTTCTCCCATCCCATCTTGGACGGGCCCAGAAGCTTTTCTCATGTTTGAATGGAGGTCTTCCGCAAATGAATTTCCATATAGGAATTCTATAATGTGCCTGCAGATATTGATTGAAAGCTTGTTTCAATTGAACGAGGATGTGAACGAGAAGGCAACAAAAGGGAGCTTGGAGCAAGAGGAGTCATTTAGTAGTTCACGAAAAAAGGCATAGTAGAGAAAGTCTGAGGAGCAGGAAAATTTGGTCACGTAGATCTTCTATTTCGCCGGAATTCGTTGATTGCTCCGTACTCATTTACAATGGAAAAACTCCTGTTCGTTGTAAGATCACTGAAGGAAAGGTTGGTCATAAATTTGGAGAGTTTGCTTTTACACGGAGACGAAGACCCTATCGAACAAATAGAGGAAAGGGGAAAAAGTAAAGTCTAAGCGACATATGGATCAATAAGGAAATCCAATTTCGGTAATCCGAATCCCATATAGGTCTTTTCTTCATACTCGACCAGCCCTAGGTTGGGGATAATGAATTTTTCGAATCTTGTTGGGAGATGCTTCGCTCCGAGTCCGACTGGGACGGAATGGGGGACCCAGGCCCTTCAATGCCTCCCTCCGGATCCACTAACTCGGAAGAGCTATTCAAAGCTTTTCTGGCTGACTGTGAGGACGCCTCTGCATCCCGGGAGCAGACCGCTCCCCCGGAAGCTGTGGTCAGTCAAGAGCGGCATCCGAATCCCGCTCCAATGCCTGGAGTGGCAGCGGAAGCTGAACAGAACCCTCCTTCTTTTGATTGGGAGGGACGACCTAAATCCTGTGGTCAGTTCGGACAGGGGCATTACAAACGAGCTATGCTCTATGATTTCGCTTTGTTTACACGGGTGAGTGACCTACACCTTCCAATCTATGGTTTCACCCGCGAGGTAGAACTTTCTCTAAAGCTTCTTCGCTCCGTAATACACTTGCGCCTTCCTTTATAACCATGCACTCCCACTACTTCTTTAGGACATGGCTGACTTGCTTATCACAAGTCGTCTCCCGAAAAGGCAAATATCGAGACTGAGATGCTGCTTGGAGTCTTCATTCTCTAGGGCAGAGCTCACTACCACTCATTATCGGAGGGAGACGTAATAATACTGAGCTATTCTTCGATTTCCTTGCTTGCGAGATCAAAAACTGGGTATCGAACAAAGAAATCTGCTCACGGTACCTCTTACCTCAAAAATTCTATTGGATCTGGGATCAGAAGAATTCCAATTTGAATGTGCTCATATCCAACTACCCGAAGGGACGATATCAGGAAAAGCAAAAGGTGCATGGGCGGTTTCAAGTTGTTTTGGTTGCGCAGCTTTCGATCACTGTGTCAGCCGAGCTCTAACGCTTCTATAAAGTGAGAAATCATGGTACCTTCACGTCTACCTTTCCCAAGGGCTAGTTCAATTCCAGAGAAATGCAAGCAATCGTACGGGACTCCCGCCGCCTGCTAGGCTCACTATACCAAGTTAAGTTCCTCCAAAGTATTTTCATCATCGGTATCAGCAGAGTCACAAGATAAGGGATAAAGATAGTAGCCCATAGCTCCTTTATCAATTTCCTTCTGAAACTTATCAGGGTCTAACAATGTTGGAGAAGTAGTATTGCTGCTGTCAGAAAGAATAATGGTTTCTTGCCCATTGTGACAAATACTCATTGTTCTGGCCTTCCAATCTAAATTGATTGGACTGTGACGATATAGCCAATCATAACCCAGTATAACATCATTGCTTTCCAATTTCAGTAGCTTGAAGGTGTCTTGAAATGTGTGCCCTTTAATAAGTAGTATCTGCAGTGTAAGCTCCAGTAGTTAATTGACCTCCTCCAGCCACTTTGACAGTAAACAAATGTTTCTGACTCTCATATCAGTGAAGCCCACACCACCATAATCTTTAGGGGTGCATAGGTGTTCCCATCTGACCATGTGAAATTGATTCTTCTTACTCCCAGTAGAAGTGATTTATTATTGTATCAACTTTTTTCTGTATTTTGACAGGCAAAGTGTAGCAACCCAGAAGGTACATAGGGACATTTGATAAACATGCATTGATCAATATATCTCTTCCTCCATAAGAGAAATGTTTGCATTGCCAAGAGTCCAACTTCTTTTCTACCTTTTAATGAAAAAAAATCATTAGAAGAGATCTTGTCTTTGCTGATTGGTAATCCCAGATATTATATTTTATTGGAAATTTGCCTATCTCACAGTTATATCAGCTACCCTCTGCTCCTCCTCTACACTCAACCCTACTGTGAAAATATCACTCTTCAAGTAATTGACTTTCATGCCAGACATTTCCTCTAAACAGTAGAGAAGGAATTAGAATCCAGTAATAGACTCCATGTCATTATGCAAAAAAAAGCAAAGTATCAGAAGCATATTGCAAATGACTAATCCCCCCTGGTATCAGATGTGGTACCAAACCTCTAATCACACCTGCTTCCTTAGCTCTATCCAGAATTGCAGATAGTGCATCACCTACTAGGTGAAAAAGCAAAGGAGAAAGAGGATCTCCTTGCCTCAAACCTCTGAAAGTAGAGAAATATTCTCGCCAATCTCCATTCATATTCACACACACTTTGCCTCCTTCCACTGCTTGTCTAATCCAATCTATCCACCTGTCAGGGAAGTTTTTCCTATGCATTACCTCTGCCAAGAAAGGCCACTGAACTCTATCATAAGCTTTTTCAAAGTCCAACTGAAGCAAAATTCCTTCAGAGTGAGAGGTTTTCAACTCATGCAAAACTTCATGAAGAATTACACATCCATCCAAAATGTACCTCCCAGGAATAAATCCAGTCTGAAGAGAGCTGATTACTTGTCGAGCCAGAGGAGTAAATCTAAGTGTCAGAGCTTTGGTAATAGCTTTAAACATAACATTTAGAACACATATGGGTCTATACTGTAGGATACTATTAGCATCCTTAATCTTTGGCAGTAGAGAAATGACACCATAGTTTAGTCTGGACAAGTTCAACCTGCCATGATACAGCTCCTGAAGCATTTATATTAGTATATCTCTCAACTGGGGCCAAAAAGCTCTAAAAAGCTAACAGAGAAGCCATCTGGACCTGGATAACAGAGAAGCCATCTGGACCTGGAGCAGTATTTGGTTTCATGCTTTTCACCACCTTGTCTATCTCTTCACTCATGAAGTTAATACAAGTGAGGACTGATTTCTGTCATTCATATAATTCAGAAGAGGAAGGCCGGTTGAGTGCTTTCCGCGTAAAGACTATTGAGTTTCCAGCTGATTGCCCATATTTTCCAGGATAGGATTTGTCCACTTGATTGAATTCATGTCATTGAAGCAATGAAACTTGCTAGCCAGCGTGCCAAAAAGGTTGCTGACTTTGGGTACACAGAGTAGTGGCGAGAAAAGGGCTTGCGCCTCAGCCGTTTCGCTTGATTCGGACCTTGTGGTTGTAGTCACAGGGTACAAAGATAACCCCACAACCATTTGTTGTATTCTTTAAGTCAATCGCTCGTAGTATGTGCTAGAATGAGATGAGATCCAGCTCAAAGGTGAAGACCTCATTCTTTGAACCCCTCCCGGGCAGTTCCTGTTCTAGCTTCTCTATCTCTAGCAAGTGATACGAACAACACAACATCTTCTCCGGTCGTAGGTCGGTAGGGCTTGCCCTGGCTAAGAAATGGAATAAAAAATTCCCGGTTTCTTGACTGTTTCTGAGATTATTTACCTTTATTTACATGAAGATGCACGGTCTCTTACACTTTTCCTAGCTTAAGTTGGCGGATTGGTAAACAAAACGGCTCTGCAGCTCCGTTCGCTTCGGCACCACTCCCTTGCTTCTTATCGAGGTCGGTGCCAACAAACAAGTCCCATTCGAGCAATGGAATCTACATAAGAATGTAATCACTGTTAAGTATTCCACTCACTGATGCCCAGGAAAATGGGCCTCTGAAGAAAGCAAAGACGTGGCCCAGACCGAAAAAGGAACTTGATCACCCGGAGAAGATTTTCTTTTCTTTGCTGATTCCTCTCAATGAAATTTGCCATGTTGCACTAAAGTTACTTACGGATGTATGCATGCAGTCCGGGAACACTTTGGGGGTGAACACCCATCCGAACAAGTAGGGTCAATAGTTCAGCATTTAGGCCGTAACACATTTAGCAAAAAAACGAATCTGAAACCCCAACAAGTGCTCTCCGAACCAAGCTAGATAGTCTCCTATCACTAGGCTCACCAACCAACCTGGACTTTGATTCTTTCTTATTATTCTAACCGGATATAAAAACCATAAGGATTGTTTCCAGCCGAGAGTTCCCCATATGACATAAGCGCTCTTGGGTGGGGTGGGCCCTCATTCGCCAGGTCTTTGAGTGCCCGTCGTACCACGTGGTTGGTACACTAGGCTGATAGATACTTTACTTTAAGGATCTGGCACCTTCGCTAGACGGAGAGTAAGCGACTTCTATTAGCACCGGACCGTCGAGTCGAATTTCTCGTGTCATGTGCAACGTCCATCAATGGTGGTTCATTAATGTCCATAGATTTAGACTCCTTCCCCCTTCCCTTATACGGCAAAAAGATCGAGAGGGGCCCGAACCCAAACCGAGAACGTAAACAGAATTCGACTCACTCTCGTATGGCTCGCCCTCGAGCCCTGGGCGAGTCGGCCGGGTCTTTCCCTCTTGTTCTGTTTCCGCCACGATAAAGACGCACGGAAGAACTATGGTATGCCCAGCGCGTGGAGGATCCGTTGAGAGTGTCCCTTGTCTCGGTAGGGAACAGTACCTATTGTCCTTGAAAAAAAAAGGTCAGTGCTACGGTCCCCCTATTGTTTGATCCAATATTGACCGGTGCGGATCACGTTTCTACTACCTCCGGTCCGTGGTTCGACCTCCCGTAGTGGTCCTTGCTTTTCTTTTTTGAAAGCTCCGCAGGGCCAATTTTGCGTACTTGCTCAGCGTGCCCCCCCTTTCGTCGAGTGCCCCGCCCGGTTCACAGGGCTGTTTGGCCTACCAAGCAAGCACTTGCCCGCTGCTCCTGCCGCCTGCCAAGTGGGCTCCGCGCTCGTTATCCTGACTGTTCTCTCTGCTGGGCCCTTTCCTATTGCTCTAACCATAAGGCTATGGCAATTCCAGCTCGCACCCACTCTGGCCCGCCCAGCGGGGCCTGAGTGAGCTCAGTGGTCAGCCCCTGACGTTAGGGGTCTTTCGCTTTTGCCAGATCTATAGAAGATATTACGAGTCCTCCGTCCCAGATTCCCTCGCCGCGGCCATCTGGTTCACCGGTACTACCAAAAAAGTCTCATGCTTACGTTACTGTGACTGATATATAAGTATGATCTCGGACTACGAAGACCCAGTCGTGCTTCTGGTTTCCATTTCTCCATCATCATATTGAAGGAAACTCCTCGTGCTCTGCCATAAGAACTTGGAGTCCGTATCATGGTGAAGGTAAGGTAACGCTGTGATTCTTGCTCAAAAAAACTGACCGAACACGTTCGAGTTATTGGCTCGTCCGACCCGGCAGCATTCATGAGTCGCTCGTTCAACTGTCCCTCGGAGACACGGGTCGAGAAGTGCCATGCATGGTCGCCCCCCCCCGTCCTTTCTTTCTCTCGGTCCCACCAGGGTGGGCCCCCTCTGGGGTAATAAAGAAATGGATAAAAAAAAGGGGGACTTCTGCTACGGGCTATGCCACCCATTACTTATGAGGGAAGTCGCATCCGTCCCATCGCAAGCACCTACAATGTCCATGATCACATTGGTTTACCCTTTTTTTGGTAGTTCAACGGACGGTCGCCCCTCCAACAAGAAAAGGTAGAAATATGGAAACTTCTCTGCCATTTAGATCGGAGAATTTATAGAGGAAATCGGGTTTTAAATTTCCAGAAACCACACGATTATATAGCCAAAGGGAATACGCCGCGCCTAAAATCATCCCAAGCGCAGCTAATGTGGCTACTAAGCTATTTCTTTGGAAAGCTCCTACTAAGATTAGAAATTCCCCGATAAAGCTGCTAGTGCCGGGTAAACTCATATTGGCTAAAGTGAAAAAAGAAGAAAAATGGTAGAGAAATTCGGCATGGTGCTCACTAAACCTCCATAATATCTAACAAGTCGAGTCTTATGTCGGTCATATAGAACACCAACACATAGAAAAAGGGCTGAAGAAACCAGTCCATGACTTTAACAAAGTAAAATGCTACCTCCAATTCCCTGTATGTTCGATAGAGCCTAATATTCCCCCAGAGTACGCCGCTTACCCCCCGAACCGTACAAGATAGTTACCACCTATCATACGGCTTTCTAACTCCACTTCTTTTTCTGGTCGTTCCGCTCTGTCGGATCGATGGTAGTCTCAGAGATCTGGTAACCTCCGACATTTTTGACAACACGCTTCCTGCTTCCGTTTTGAGTTGCGCATCTTTCTCCCCGGGGCATACTATTAGTATCACATCGTAGACCCCCACCCCCAACTCTATCTTCCTTATCAGTGAACCGGAACATAGTGCATAGGTACTCTTCGATGCTGCGAGGACGAGACGAGGTGACATACTACGATCACGCACTGAAGTTCTGCCCTTCGGCTCGGCATATGGAACCTCTCAGCTGCTCCCTCGGGATAGGTAGGCCCACCCCCCCTTTCCCGAGAGGCGGCCGGGCTGTGTTTCCCCTGCGGCCACCCAATGGCGGCAGAAAAACGAAAAAGGGTGGGGCTCCGCGCGGTTCGCGTTTTATTGTAAAAAGAGAGCTTTTCATTCTCTTATAGAAGCCCGCGCCCACGCGGGTAAAGCCCAGCGAAGCTGCAGGGAGCACTGAGCAATGGGGGGATGAGGGCGACTCCGCCCACGGGTTGGACCACACCACAGGCAAAAAGTCCTTCCACGGCAAGAGAAGGGTGACCGGAACAAGAAAAGGGAGCTAGTCGTTGGAGGGAAGACAAGGCTCGTTCCGTGCGACTCCACAGAAGAGTACGCGCGCTAGAAAAGGCAGCCAGCTTAAAAACGCTAGCTAGCTACTTTTGTAGCCTTATTTAGTTTGGTTGCCTACGCTTGCTCTCCGGCGCGCTACGGCAACACCCCCTGCTTGCTTCTTTCTGTTCGACGCGGAGCTCGCAGCCTCCCCACCCTTGCTTAGCGTTCCACTTGTGATCCTGGAGGATTTGGAGAAATGCGCCCGACCATGAAGAATGGATTTTTGTATTTTCTTTCATGTGAACGGCCCTATCTTGTAAAGAATGGTTTTTCGTGCTATAGACCACGTTGAGAAAGACCAACCAACAACACAAATAAAGACCGTTCCATTTGGGTACCTCGAAAGGGAGGTGCTCCTTATGATGCTACGGACGGCTGTCCGAAGTGCATGCAATGACGGGCTCGGATAGGATAGGATTGTGCGCGCCGGGCCCTTCGGGTGTCCATATTTTGGCCGACCCTTAGCGTATATACTATGTTATGCGGCCGTAATATTTTTGATACCTTCCACCGCTGTTACGCCAGAAATCCAAGGTTCCACACGAGCTCCTGTTCTGCGGCGTGGTGGCAGGACCGCTAGGGGATTGGCTCCGGGTGTAGGTAGGGTCAAATCCGCAGGGGTCATGCAAATACATAGGCCCCCTTCCCTTCTGCCGAGTTGTTTAGAAGGCGCTTTCCGTTCTACGGGTCCCTCGGAGCGAAGGGTTAGGCAGGTAGTACGGGCCCTCTGACTTCCAGCTATGTGCTGTGTGCGACTCCCGCGAAGCGAATGAAGGGAAGCTCTTCGAGCTTTCTCCGCCAGCGGCTTATGTAGTGGTCGGCATTCCTACGTGCTCCGACTGATCCCCACTGGAGATTATATGAGGGGTCTTGGAAACTGTCGTGACGCTTTGGTGACGAAGGTCACCGGGGTGACTATGGAAGGATTCCGTGGTAGTCTCTGACTCCCTCCAACTCAATCAATATCAAGAACATGTCGTGAGCATGGGGGTTTGGGCCGACTACTAAACTATTGGCTAGGGCTTTTCTAGTTATAGGCTTCTATAGTGAGTGGCCCTTCCGCTTTGATCTAGTTTTAGTTTGTATTGTACTAAAATTGAAACACATATCAAAGAAAGGCGATCAATCAATAAGTAGTTTGCCCTTCTCCGGCCTGGGAAAAAGCAGCGAACTCGTTAAACAAGGGGCTTTTTTTATTCATGGTCGCTACTGTTGTATTGTATATTGTCGGGGGAAGCTACTGCTTCTACGACAGCTCCGCTTCCTCGTCTTGCTTCTACTTTGCTTGTTTGCGCGAAGGCTTAGAGTCCTTTTCGCTAGGTCCAAATTCGTCAAAGCGAAAGATCTGATCCAACGGAAAATCCCGCATATTGAGCGCAGCTGATATGTGGCTACTAGGCGCGATCATCCCGCATGCCATAAAAAAAAATACTTCTTTTTTTTATGGCCCGTCATATAAAGATAGAATAGATATGGATAGAGAGACATTCTATTGATTCGCGAAAATGGCTCGTCGATCCAAATGAATCATTCCTTCTGGTCTCTCTCTGCCCCCCCCGCCCCAAAACTGACCCACGACACAGCGCCCATTCGTTTCGCGCGCGGGAAGGCAACGAAGTTCAGTTCAAAAGACCGCAGCGGAGTGGAGCAGCCGCGACACGAAGTTCCTTACCTTAGCTGGATCTCGCTGGTGCCACCTAAACGGTAGGTATAGGCGGCGGATGTCTGACGTTTGGAGTTGTCGTTCGTGCACCTGTCCCCAATAGAAGAATGAGTGATCCCTTCCCCTGCGGATCATGGCCTTACCACTAGGTCCCCGATGGCCAGCGGGGGATTCGGTATAGCAGCTCACGTTCGTTTGCGCTTCGCGTTCCCGCTGGACTGGACACGTGTTAGCTGTAGGAAGTATGGTTACGAAAGTGACTTCGGTTCGCCAGTTCAGGCTCAACTCCTCGCTTTACGTTAGGCGGACTTACAGGTCGGGCCGGGGCTCCACGCTCTTTCTTTCTGTGTGGGACGATGCCGGGGAATGTGTCGAGGCGGCGAACAACAACAAGACAACTAACTACATTTGCTTTTTTCCCTCCATGAGATGAGCCAGTGCATTGGACCGATGGATAATAGAACTGAGCTGGCCAAAACGCTTGGGCGCTCTACATACGATGTAAGAAAAAATCAGATACATATCGATTTCTTTCTGATGGATCCAGAATAGATAGATATCTTGTATCATCAATAGATAGAAAGAGGTCAACCCTTATTATTGATAGAAAACCTTTCGATCTATCAGAACAGATCAGGCCATCTATCAATCGATTTGAATCATCTCGCTTTTCGTTCATTTCAGCCACGCCATAATAGCCGCCACAATAAGAAAGAAGCAAGCGAAACAGCTAGAAGCGCTCGCTTCGCCGCGCCCAACAATTCTTATTCACGGGAAAGCCAACCGAAAAGATTCGATTCGGACTTCGTAGAGCCGGTGCTGCTGCTGTCTGCGTAGGGCCGTCCCCCACTCCCGTCCCGGGGCGCTAAGGGGTTTTGTTTTAGGAACAGACGGCGGTGTTTTGCTGACGCCTCGAATCGACGCTTTTGTTGCGACATGCTAAGTTTTTCTCCCCTATTGCTAGTAGGTTGATGGGTCGCACGCCCGGCACACATGTTTTGGCCTTGCTTGTGTGTCCATAACTCAAAATAGGTGACCTAACGGCCGCCGCCCGACTAAACATACCAATAGTCACCAAATTCATATGGGCTACTGAGGAGTAGGCAATGATCTTCTTAAGATCGATCTGTCTTAAAGTGGTCAAGGAAGTAT
>NW_028260830.1:2500-36482 GCF_056163025.1 Triticum urartu | reverse complement strand
TTCCATTACGGAATTTAGTTCTTTTTGAAGATTAAGAAAGATCCGAAATAGCTTGAAATAAATAATAATTGTTCCGAGAGAACCTTGTACTAAGATAAGAGTTGGCCATTGATACATGGTATAAACATAACCACCTTAATGAATTAACTGACTTGTTTTACTTATTAAAATAAAAATCTTAAAAATCTAAAATTTGACCTGTTAGTGTTCTAAGTTCAAAAGTCTAGTAAAGTAAAAAATATTTTTATGGGGGTTCTTATGTCTCATAAAAATTGTTTGTTACGTCAGAATCTGAAGAAACTAATTCTGTATGGAGAAACAAAAAATCTCTCATTTCCGACGCGAATAGATTTTTTTTTTTTATTTCGAAATAAAGGTTCTTGTCTTGTGGGGAACGATGCACAAATTTTTGGAATCCGGTACCAACAGGTATAATCCCCCCCAGAACTACGTTTTCTTTCAAGCCTTTCAACCAATCAATGCGACCTCGTAGGGCAGCTTTTGCTAAAACTCGAGCAGTTTCTTGAAAACTTGCTTCAGATATGAAACTTTGGGTATTCAGGGAAGCCCTTGTTATTCCCAATAAGATTGCCCGATAATAGATCGATTCATCCAAAGCTCGTCCTGCTCGTTCCGCTCGCAATAGTCCGATTAATTCCCCAGGCGAAAAAACATTAGACATTCCATCTTCGGAAACCCGCACTTTTGATGTTACTTGGCGTATAATAATCTCTATATGTCTATTATGGATCTGTACCCCTTGGGATCGATAAACCTTTTGGATTTTATTAACCAAAGAGATACGACTTTGGGCTATGGTTAGCTCAGCTCCAATCAAGAATCCCCAAGGGACCCCAAGAATTCTTGGTATACGCTCATTCCAATCCTCAATTCTCCTTTCGAGATTCGGGGATAATGAATCAATTGAACGCGCTTCAAAGATTTGTTCCACTTTTGGAAGACCTTGCGTTATGTCACTAGATCTCGATTTTTCATATATAAACGTAACTAACCTATCTCCCTTGTAAAGGATTTCTCCATAATGACCATTAACAGTTGCTCCTGTAGTGGCCAAATAAGGTTTAGCTGCTCTTATAACAAAGGAATTCATATTTACAATGAAAATTTGACCGGATTTTTTTATGTGCGATTTAAATAGACATACATTTTCACAAATAAATTGTCCAAGGTGAATTATTGCCAATGTCTCTTCCCAAGAATCATGATGGACAAAGTGACAATTCAAAAGGAATGGATCCAACATTATGTTACTATCGAAATTAGAAATCCTTTTATTTTCATCTATTAAAGAGTATTTAAGTTCTTGAAGTACTTGGAAGGTTTGTTTTAAATTGTCAACGAACAAATATTTTTTTAACAGGATTTTATTATGCGTTAGTAAATAGTAAGATGAAGAAAAATGCGATATACTAGCTACAATAGCGCCTAAGGGCCCAAAAATTTCTCGAATAGGAATTCTAGGATTCCATTCTTTTATCGCATTGGGATGTTTTGAATTCTTGAATAAACCAATTCGAGAACAGTTGGATGCCGACAAAATCATCAAAGAGTGGTATTCTTTATTTCGATTCAACAAAGTGCCAATAGCTTCTGGATGTTGGCTAAGTGATTCAATCTTCGCCTTGGAATAAAAAGAATTGATATTGGCGCGATCTAACCTATTATGGGGAATCGGTCCTGCACTTGTCCTACCATACCTTTTTCGTGTATACGAAATAGTGGACTTGACTAACTCAATTCTTAGGAAATCGCGAATAAGATCATTTGCTCTTACCTCAACAAGGGAAGCACCAGCCTTTTCTTTTTCTTCTTGTTCCCAATTCACTACTAAGCAAGTTCTAACAAATTGACTATTTGTGTGATAAATTCTTTGAGTTAACTTGCTATTTTCATGAGAAATAAAATTGACAAGTCGAATTTGGAGATTATTTTCTTCTTGCAAGAGATCCTGCGGGAAAAGTGTTGCTAAATTTCTTCCTTCGTCCATTTCATATGCCACTGTAGGGCGAACGGAAACAAAATACTTTTCCTTGCTCTTGAGAATTTTTTTCCGTTGAACATAGACCCAATTTTTCCTTTTTTTTGATTCCTTAGAATCTTTTTTTTGTCTTTCTGGCGGTATCAAACAGCCACCTAATATCTTATCCGCCTCTTCAGGAAAATGAATATCTCCGGAAAATATTTTGAGTTCCGTATGGCTTTTTTTTCTCTTCACTCGGACCAGTCCGCCTAGTCGACTTCTTGTATTTTTTGTGAGTTGTGTATTCACTCCAATAATACTATTGTCAAGTATCTTTAGGGATGAAGATCTCGGCAAGATATGAAGTTCTTGAAGAATGAAAAAAAACCGATCTACTTCTTTTTGGTATTTTAGACTAAATTCTTTTGTTCCTCGATGCTCAATCAAACCCTCTTTTTTTAAGATGGAATCTTCCTCTGGGCTCTCGTATTCGTCCTCTGAATCTTCTTCTGAGTCTTCCTCTAAAGTACCATATTTTTCCTCTGCGCTTTCCCCGGGGCTGCCATATTCGTCTTCTGAGTCTTCCTCTAGAGTTCCATATTCGTCCTCTTGGGTCCTATATTTGCTCTCTGGGCTCCCATATTCCTCTTCTGAGTCTTTCTCTAAAGTCCTATATTCGTTCTCTGGGTTCCCATATTCGTTTTCTGGGCTCCCATATTCGTCTTCTAGGGTTTCATATTCGTATTCGTCTTCTAGGATTCCATATTTAGATTCTTCTAGGGTTTCATATTCATATTCGTCCTCTCGGGTCCTGTATTCGTCTTCTAGGGTCTCATATTCCTCTTCTGAGTCTTCCGCTCGAGTCCTATATTCTTCTTCTAGGGTCCTATATCTAAATTTAACAATTCCTGAACCCTTTTTATCTTTTCTGTATCGGGGATCGTCAAAATAAGCAAAAATAGTATTTCTACGTAAAACACCCATAAGGGGGATTTCAATCGAAATCCCAAAACAGGATATTAGTTCTTTCTCTTGTTCTTGATGATATTGTAATGGAATGACGAACCTATTTCTTCGCTTTTTCGCCAACAAATCTGAATTATCTTGAAAAATAGAAGGATAGATAAAATTCCAATGGCCATTGGACATGATTCGATCCGACGTTGAATAATCAAGAATTTCCCTATCTTTTTTACCATAAGTATTCATTTGATCTTGATCCTTGTGGAGTGAAAAAGACGCTATACTGGATCTGCACATACTTACTGACAATATCCATAAATGGCTTGTTTTTGGTAATCGGCGAAGATTACCATATTGATATTCGGGCGCATGGTAAACATCAGTACTCCAGTGCATTTCGCCGTCTGATTCAGAATAAATATGCTTTTGTACCCTTTCTTTAAAATGTAAAGTGGACGTTCCGGCACGAATCTCCGCAATTACTTGTTCGGATTTTACATATTGATCATTTTGCACTAGAATCAAGCTTTTTGAGGGAATATTCACACTATATAGAATATCTTGACTCTGAATAGTTACATGCAAGTCTATATAACATAGAAAAGCAGGCTGCCCATGACGGGTACGTGTGGGGTGAACCAAATTCTCATTGAATTTTATTTTTCCATTCGAAGGGGATCGTACAAGGTCGGCAGTACCCCCTGTGAATACTCCGCCAGTATGAAAAGTTCTTAATGTTAGTTGAGTCCCTGGCTCCCCAATTGATTGACCTGCAATAATACCTACGGCTTCTCCCAATTCGACCAGATCACTATGAGTAGGACTCCGGCCATAGCATAATTGACAGATCCAAGAAGTGCTTCGGCAAGTAAAGGGGGTTCTAATATATATTGGTTGTGCTCGAAATGGTTGTGCTCGAAAGGCAGTTATGAATCGATTGACTAATCCAATTCCAATATCTTGATTTCGCGCGGCAATGCATCGTGAACCGATATATATATCGTCTGCTAATACACGACCAATTAGTGTTTGGACAAAAAGTTTTTCCGTCATCCCATTTTGAGGACTTACAGAAATACCTCGGATAGTACCACAATCTCTTCTACGCACAATAATATGTTGAACTACTTCAACAAGTCTACGTGTAAGATATCCAGCATCTGCTGTTCGCACAGCAGTATCTACAACCCCTTTGCGGGCTCCATAGCAGGAAATTATATATTCTGTCAAAGAAAGTCCCTCGCGTAAATTGCTTTGAATAGGTAAATCAATCATTTGTCCTTGAGGGTCCGACATTAATCCTCTCATACCTACTAATTGGTGTACTTGAGATGCATTTCCTCTGGCTCCTGAAAAAGACATTAGATAGACTGGATTAGAAGGATCCGTTATCCGAAAATTTGAATTCATTTCTTGTTTCAAATATTCACTTGTCGCATACCATATCTCAACAGATTGGCGTAATTTTTCTACCGCGTGTACAGCCCCATAATAATAGTGTTTCTCCAAAAGAAAACTCTGTTGTTCCGCGTCTTGGACTAACCATCCCTTAGAGGGTATTGTTAAAAGATCCTCGATTCCTAACGAAATCGATGTAGTAGTGGCTTGATGGAAGCCCAGAGTCTTTAGTTGATCCAGTATATGGGATGTATATCCCATTCCAAAATGATCTATTAATCTGCTAATAAGTCGTTTCATACCAGTTCCGTCTATCTCTTTATTATGAAAGACCAGATTGGCCCGTTCCGCCATACATAAGTACCCCCTTTTCGGCTGAGTAGGATTCGACAATTGCTGAGTAGGATTCGACAATGGGCCTGAGTCAGTGATTCGAAAATTTAATTAACTTAATTGCCTCAATCTCAATCTGGATTCGCGTGGCAAATAATGATGATACTAGGGAAATCGGAATGCCCCCCGAAAGGGGAGGGGCATCGCCGAATCTAACTTTCTTGTTTAGGTAGTGTATGAATAGGCCTGACTAAATCCTTGTATGGCTTCCTCTATTTCTCTATAAAAAGAAATATGACCAAGAGTGGTTCGAATGTATATCGAACGAATTTCTTTTTTTCTATTTCCCATTATTAGATAGTGGGCATAAATCTCATGATAAGTCCCCAAAGATTCATATTGAACTTCAATCGGAACTTCTCTTGACCCAATGACGCGTTGATCCAGGTTCCATCGTAGCCACAAGGGACTATCTAAACTGATTAGTTTTTGTCTATAAGCTCCCAGTGCATCATAAGAACTAGAAAAATGGGGTTCTTTATCTTTCCTATATTTAAAATTATTATTATTATTGTAATTTACTTTTAGATTTGGGTAGTTTCTGCAACTATTATATCTATTTGCACAAATACCTCGACGCTTTCCAATCGTTAATACATAAAGCCCGATAAGCATGTCTTGGGTTGGTACGCAAATAGGATCCCCAATAGCGGGAGATAAGAGATTCATATGAGAAAACATAAGTAAACGGGCTTCTGCCTGAGCTTCCAAGGATAAAGGTAGATGAACAGCCATTTGATCTCCATCAAAGTCCGCATTGAAACCCTTACACACTAATGGGTGTAAAGAAATAGTACGCCCCTCTACTAAAGTGGGTTGAAAGGCCTGTATGCCTAATCTATGCAGGGTAGGTGCTCTATTTAACAGTACAGGATGTCCCCGCATAACTTCTTGAAGTATTTCCCATACAATGGGTTCTTTTTCCCAAATTTTCCTTTTAGCAATCCTTACATTAGAAGTGGCGCGTTTCGTGATTAAATCGCGAATTACAAATAGCTGAAAAAGCTTTATTGCTATCTCTAGAGGTAATCCACATTGATGTAATGAAAGCGAAGGACCCACAACAATGACAGAACGCCCCGAGTAATCGACCCGTTTCCCAAGCAGAGTCTCGCGAAACCTTCCCTCTTTACCTTCAATTACATCTGAAAGTGATTTGTATACTTTATTGTGACCATCCCTCGTCGGTTGCCCGCGGGACCCACTATCAAGAAGTGTATCCACGGCTTCTTGTACCAATTTTTCCTGGCACATTACTAAATCTGCTGGCGCTAATTCACTTCTTTTTAATAGATAGGCAAGATTGTTGTTCCGACGGATAACTCTCTTATAAAGTTCATTAATGTCTGAAGTCACTACTTTATCTCCAGACCTATAAACAATAGGTCTCAATTCGGGAGGAAGAACCGGTAATAAGCACAAAACCATCCATTCTGGTTCTACATTTGTTTGAATAAAATGTTTCGCCAATTGCATGCGTCTAATCAAAAAAACTTTTCTTATTCGTCTTTTTCTATCTTCCCACTCATCTCCACTATACCCCTCGTCTTCTAATTCCTTCCATTCGACCAAAGAATTCTCTATAATAATTCGCAAATCCAAATCTGCTAATTGTTCTCTAATAGCACCTGCTCCTGTCGCAATTTCCCGATTTCGAAATGTTGCAAAGCCTGGGGTAGAAAAAAAGGGAGAAATGCTGTGGTTACAGGATGCAATTTCCTCTTCGAATAAACCTCGTAATCGTAAAAAAGTGGGTTTTTTAGTGCTGGGCCTAGCAAAAGAGAAATCGCCGTATACTAGGCCCTCCAACTTCTTAAGAGGTTTATCTAAAAGATTCGCGATATAACTAGGAAGACCTTTCAAATACCACACATGAGTCACGGGACATGCGAGTTTGATGTATCCCATTTGATATCTTCGTATCCGAGAATCCACAAATTCGACCCCGCATTTTTGGCAAAATCTTTCGTCTTCGTTTTCAGCTCCGCTCGCTCGAGAATTGCCACAAGCGCAAATCCCGCTTTTTATGGGTCCAAAGATTCTTTCGCAAAACAATCCATCTTTTTCTGGTTTATCGGTTTTATAATGAAAAGTAGAGGGCCTTGTGACTTCGCCAACGACTTCTCCATTAGGTAGGTTTTTGTTAGCCCAAGCCTTTATTTGTTGAGGGGAAACGAGTCCAATTTGAAGTTGTTGATGTTTATATTGGTCAATCATAAAATAGAAATAAGAAAAGAATTTATATTTATTCCGATCAAACTTCCTCCCTATTAACCTGGAAGTTCTTTTCAGATACAAGGAAATGATTCAGTTCTAGAGCCAAAGATCGTAGTTCTCGAACGAGCACTCGAAAAGATTCTGGAGGATCCTCATGATTAGGTATTCTTTTTCCCCAGATCGTAGCATTAAGTATTTCTTGGCGAGCTATAAGATGGTCAGATTTATAAGTAAGTATCTCTTGTAAAATATGAGCAACACCAAATCCTTCTAAAGCCCAAACTTCCATTTCTCCTACTCGTTGTCCCCCTTGCTTGGCTCTTCCTCTAACCGGTTGTTGTGTAACAAGTGAGTAGGGCCCAGTAGAACGCCCATGAATTTTCTCATCAACTTGATGAATTAATTTTAAGATATAGGACTTCCCTATTAGAACAGGTTGCTCAAAGGGGTCGCCTGTTCTTCCATCAAATATTCTGCTTTTTCCCGGGTACTCGGGTTCAAATACCCATGGATTTTTTGTTTCTTTACTGGCTTCATATAATTCTGAAAACACAAGTTTTCTTGAAGCCTCTTGCTCATATCTCTCATCAAAGGGTGCTATTCTATAATGTTTCTTTAGCAGATCCCCCGCTAATCCGAGCGAGCTTTCAAATATTTGTCCCACATTCATTCGGGAGGGTACTCCTAAGGGATTGAAGACCATATCAACGGGTGTTCCATCTTGCAAATAGGGCATATCTTGCCTAGGCAAAATTTTGGAAATGATCCCTTTATTCCCATGTCTTCCGGCTACTTTATCCCCAACTTTGATTTCACGTTTCTGTAAAATATATACACGAACCATTATGTCGAGCGGGTCCCTTTGGATCCATTTCACATCGATAACGCGCCCTCTTCCACCTATAGGTAATTTCAGAGAAGTTTCTTTTGAAGTGGAAACCTCAAGGCCAAATATGGCCCGTAATAATCCAGCTTCCGCGATATAAGATGATTCGCTCGCTATCTGAGGCGTTAATTTACCTACTAAAATATCACCAGTTTCTACCCAGGATCCCAACCTAACAACTCCATTTCTGTCCAAATTGCGGAGTAAATGTTCTTCTAGATGTGGTATTTCTTTAGTGATTTTTTCAGCGGAGCCCTGGCTTGTCGTATCCGTCTGAATTTCATATTTCCGGATGTGAAAAGAGGTATAAATATCTTCATATACCAAACGTTCGCTAATTAGTACTGCGTCTTCAAAATTGTAACCTTCCCATGGCATATAAGCTACTAATACGTTTTTTCCTAAAGCAAGTTCGCCCCCAATTGTAGCAGCTCCTTCTGCTAAAATTTGTCCTTTTTTAATGGATTTACCCCGTGGAACCCGGGGTTTTTGGTGCATACAAGTATTTTTGTTAGAGCGACGGTGGTTAACTAAAGGAATACTTATAGTCTTCCCACTACTTGATAAAAGTATCTTATGACTATCAGTAGAAATGATCTTTCCCTCGCGTTCGGCTATAATGGAAACCCTCGAATCTAGAGCTGTTTGGCGTTCCAATCCAGTTCCAACAATGCATTTCTCGGACCGAGAAAGCGGAACTGCTTGGCGCTGCATATTAGAACTCATTAAAGCCCGATTCGCATCATTGTGCTCAATAAAAGGAATGAGAGAACCCCCAATAGAAAAATATTGGAAAGGAAAAATACTTCTAACATGAATCTGTTCCCATGCAATAGTCAAGAATTCTTGACGGTATCTAGCCGGAACAACCTGTTCTTCCTGAATACCTTGATTCAAGGACAAAGAATTTCCTGCTGCTATCATATAATATTCATCTCTATTTGGTGATAGATAAACCACCTGTCTCTCTTTTTTTTCTTTTGCTTTCTCAGCAGATATTTCATAAAACGGACTCTCTATGGATCCCCACAAGTGATCAATTCTCGCATGAATTGTTAAGGATCCAGTAAGTCCAACATTGATTCCTTCAGACGTGTCAATTGGACAAATACGCCCATAGTGACTCGGATGAATATCTCGGCTCCGAAAACTTGCGGTTCTCCCCGTCAACCCTCCAGGACCTAAACAACTCACTTTTCGCCCATGAACAGTTTGTGTCAATGGATTCGTTTGATCAAAAACTTGAGATAACGGGTATGTGCCAAAAAAGGTCTCATAAGTAGTTATTAATAAAATTGAAGTTGAAGTTGGAGTTACCAAAGTTTGGGGAGTCGGTTTCGATTGACGTATGAATACTCTACGAATAGTTTTTTGAACTGCATGTTGTAAACGACCAAGAGCCAATCCGAATTGATCTTGTAACAGATCCGCAACCGAACGAATACGTTTATTTTTCAAGTGATTCATATCGTCATCGTCAAGTATACCCGTTCCAAATTTCATTCCAATCAAATGATCCGTAGCGGCCAATACATCTCGTGGTAACAAGAATGTATTGTTCTGAGGAATATCAAGATTAAGTCTCCGATTCATATTTCGTCGACCAATCCTTCCTAATTCACATTTTTGTTGAAAAAATTTCTTTTGTAATTCCTCGCATAAGGACTCCGAAAATACCAGGTCCCCACCTACACAAGCAAATTGTTGATAAAACTCCAAAATAGCTTTTTCTTTTGACTCAATCCTCTTCTTCTCTTTAGCATTCGGGAAAGACAAGAAAATTTCAGGGTAGGAAACATTATCCAGAATTTCTCTTAGATTCGAACCCATAGCTGATGATAGAACTAGAATAGATATCTTTTGTTTTCTACTCACGCGAGCCCATATCCTTTCTTTTTTATCAATTGCTAATTCCGATCTCCCCCCCCAATCTGATATTATAGTGCCAGTGTAGATAGAAATTCCCTTATGATCTAATTCCGAGCGGTAGTAAATACCAGGACTTAGCAATATTTGATTGATCACAATTCGGTATATTCCATTTATAATAAAGGTTCCTAAGGAATTCATTATAGGAATGTTTCCGATAGAAATGGTTTGCTTTTGCACATCGAAACCAAAAATTAATCTCGCAGATACATATAATTCGGAAGAATAGGTGAGTGATTCATACACAGCATCTCTTTCTTTTATCGAGGGTTCTAGCAGTTGATATCCTTTCGCAAATAATTGAAATGCAATTTCGTGATCTGGATCTTTAATTGTTGGAAACTTGTCAAGTTCTTCTGCCAAGGCTTGATTAATGAACCTACAAAATCCCTCGAATTGGATCTGACTAAATCCGGGTATTGTGGACATTCCCTCGTTTCCATTCCGGAGCATCTTAATCTTAAGTTTCCTGTTTATCAAAGAAAAATTCCATTATCAGCTCACTCTTCATCAATCCCTATGGATCGATCTAGCAATCATGGAATCTATATTCTGTTTACTGAATCACATGAAATTCTAGGGAACTCCACATACGTATTTCATATATGTATTTCATACATATGAATAGAGACCATTTGGACGAAAGTTCGAGTTTGCCAGGGGTACAAATGAAATGAAAATGAATTGATAAAACATTCCTACAAAAAAAATTCTGCCACTTATACTTTATGTTATGATATTCTAATCAGATTGGATGGCAAAGATTTCTCATTTTATCTCCTTTCTATGAATGTAATAAAGCCGTAATATAATATACTAGAAAGTTTGACTTTACTTCGATTTAGAATAGCGTGCTTACTTTAATTTCTCAAAATAATTTGAGGGTTCTTTTTTATTTCGGATCGGAGTAGTATAATTGCTAGAAAATTCAGTATTTCATTGTGGAATTCTAAAATAAAGTAAGTCCCTTTTTTAAGTACATGCCAATCTAGTTATCCACCTCTCCCCATATCCATGCTTTTCTTTTATCGTAATTTCACTTGGGTACGCCAAGATAGTCAGGTTATACTCTATATCAGAGCAAATTTCCTTTTTTTATTCAAGATATTTAATTTAATACTTTGAAAAATTAAAGCATGATTCCCCATAGAGATATGTACATAAAGGGGATCTTTGGATAATAATGCTGTTCGGACCTAAAGTTTACCTATACACGGATTAAGCATAAAGCCATAATATTTTATTATGCCATTGAAGGGGGGGGAGATAATACCGATTTAAGAGTAGTTCACTACTGCAATAAAAAAAAGAGAATTCTAGTTAACGGTTCCAATTTATTCTGAATTTTGCAGCCTGTGAATAGAAATCCACTTTTTCTTCTTTTTCATCTCAATAGAAAGAAATGGGAAGTTTTATTGTGTTAACAATGTATGTTTTAAGATAGAATCTATCGAGGAGAATAATAGAAACTGGATCAAAAAAAGCAGGAATAGATTTTTTGAAAAAGATTGGAAAAAAGTAAGTAGAATTATATTCAAAATAAAAGGGGCTTTTCGTAAGAAAACGTGGATGAATACTTGCTGTTTTCTAGATTTTTGATCGGATTTTTTGGCGGCATGGCCAAGCGGTAAGGCAGGGGACTGCAAATCCTTTATCCCCAGTTCAAATCTGGGTGCCGCCTGATCAATAAAATACTTAGGTTTTTTTTATAGTGCTGATCGAATTCGATAAATTTTTACTTCGCATAAGTTCGGGCAAGAGAGTAACTGGGCCTGCCGATACTGGGTTTAGAGAAACCATACCATAGTTCTATCCTCAAACTAGGGTTAGGGTTTGTTTTGACGGTAGTGGCCAAAATGGTTATCAATAGGGGTGAGGTAGTGTTTCCTTATTCTTTTATTATATGAATTTGAATTGGTTCTTAATTGAGATTCGATTTGATAATTTTAAAATACGAGGATAAGATGTCAGAAATCTTGGTATCCAAAGAAAGGTCCCTAAGGGGCATTCTTTTTTTTTTTCAATCTAAGATTCAAGAAGGGACTCCACGAAAGAATATCAAGACTTACTAATTATTATACATTTTTTTATCGTACATCTTATGTTACCTACATACACTAAAGTAAGGACTACTTAATTCTAACGAGAATCAGATTAAATAGGTCGATCAAAAATCAATTTAGGAGTTGTATTATGGATAAAATCTCTTCATTCTTTCATAGAATGATACAAAGCAAGGCTGCAGGGTTTAGGTCAAAAATAAACATTAGGTAAGGTAGGTATCCAATAAATATTTATCTATCGATAATTTTATGGTATATTCGGGCGTCCTTTGCTTAAAAAAAAAAAAAAGAGTAACAAAAGGAATAAAAAATCTTCCTATTCCCGCTTCTTCTATTCAGGACATCATTCCCGTACTCTTTCTTTTTTAAGGAAAAAAGGGCTATAGTATCTCGTATTTTTAATGCTCTCTAATTCTACCAGAATTCCTATAAGAATTTGTTAGGAGTAAATTCCTTGAACTGATTGATCCATGGCCTTAGGGCGGAATCCCTTTTTGACTCTGTACCCTTGATTCCACTATGATTATTGATCAATAGTAGAATAATCCCTTCATAGAAATAGGAGACATAATTTAGATGGATATAGTAAGTCTCGCTTGGGCTGCTTTAATGGTAGTCTTTACATTTTCTCTTTCACTAGTAGTATGGGGAAGGAGTGGACTCTAGGGATACTACTAATTGATTAAGTAATCAAATTGTTGTATCAATTCTTTTCTTTAATGGATCATTTTGCATTAATCATTTTGTCAAACGTTATTCTTTAATCTTTTTCTTTAGTTTTGTTTCACTCCTGTAAGAAACTCTTGTATTGTAAGTTGTAATGTAAGAAAGAGCCATTATACCAATTCAGAATTTCTACTAGAAATGACGAATGGTTAAAAAAAGTTCTATACATAAGAAAATTAGACTTTCTTCCACGGAACTATTCACGGCATATCACACATTTTCCATTTCCTTTTACTTTTTACTATAGTCTATTCTTCATATTATTTTTCTTTCCTTCCATGGATTCTTTGGTCAAGAATTGTCTTAGATTTTTTTATTTTGACCTGATTGAAATTAAGTGGATGCAATGAAAAAAGAAATTGAATTAGACTACTTAACTATTTCAATCTACTAATCTATTCTATGTAGATTCAAAGATAATATAATAGAAAGAATCTAAAGTGTCGTAGAAAAAACTATATGTAGTTCTTTCTACCACACTTTAAGATTCCAACCAGATCCTTTCATTTAAGACTTGGATTTTTTTTATTTAATCCCTTTTTAATTTCTTCAATGATTAATTGGAATTCCAATTAATTATTTTGGCTGACTGTTTTTACATAAATAATAAGTAAAAAAGAAGTAGGAACTAGAATGAACAGTGCAGTAGCAATAAATGCGAGAATATTGACTTCCATAACCTCTTTATTTTTTATTTTCACAATAACTCGGGATGTAATCCCATGGAGAGGAAAAAGGGGTATCTTGTAAATTCAAGGGTAGGGCTTGCATTCTGATAATACTGAATCAATTCAATATTATGAATATCGGATCTATCAAATCAATTCATGGATGAGAGTTATATTTCACGGATGAGAGTTATATAGTATAACATAGGAAGATCCTCTATCCACACTAAGACCAAAATGGGTTTTTTGATTGGATTAGGAATTCCCTCTTTTTTAATCCTTTTCTACTTTTTCTTTTCTATATCTCTAACCCACGAGCTTTCTTAATCTTATACTTTCTTAATCTTATACAATTTCCCTTCCTTTTTCTTATAGTTATACATACAATTATGTATGTATTATATGACCAACTTTCACTTTCTATGGGTCACATAGACATCCAAATAAGCAGTAGAAGTGAGATGGGGAAAAGAGGTCTGAAATAAAAAGGGAATACGATTTATGTATGGATTCCGGTAAAATACCGGTACTCTATTCCATAAGAGTGGAATAGGAAATTAAGATGAGGATGGTATCATCATAAAGAAAGATAGAGTAATATAATATCCTAAATTCTACTAATCCACATATCGTATGTGTGTCTTTCTTTATCGATTGGGAGTAGTGAAAAAAAAATTCCTATATGCCCTCCCTCCCTCTTTAATGAGAGATGCAAAATAAAAAAGTGAAGTAAGGGTGCCCTGTGGGTATTTGATCTTGCTCCCTGCCCCTTTTTTTCATGGAAAAAGGAAATATCAATTTCTCCATTCATTGAACCCTAGTTCGGGACTGACGGGGCTCGAACCCGCAGCTTCCGCCTTGACAGGGCGGTGCTCTGACCAATTGAACTACAATCCCCGCGGGGTGTATGGCATACCCATTCTTAAATAGAACCATAAGAAGATTCGATTCGTCTTTCGTACTCTAAGAAATAGACGAATCATATACTACATACCCACATATTATATTATACGTGGGTATAGTGAGAGTGACATAACTAGTATGTCGTGATTTTTTATCACTAAAAATGGATAATAATCCAGCCTTCAATAAGAAAAACTCTTTTGTTTGTAAGAAAGGAATGAGAGAGATATGGATTAGAAAAAAAAATTTCCCTTTTTTCTTTATCTTTTATTTCTATAGATCAGACATTTTATTTTATGGAAGAAAAACAAAAGGATTTAGTTCATACTCACGAAGCCCTAGATTTTTGGTTTGGGCCGAGCTGGATTTGAACCAGCGTAGACATTGTCAACGAATTTACAGTCCGTCCCCATTAACCACTCGGGCATCGACCCAGGAAGAATTTATTCTAGGGTTTTTGCTAATCTATGATTAACCTCCTTTCATAATACTCCCTACCCCCAGGGGAAGTCGAATCCCCGCTGCCTCCTTGAAAGAGAGATGTCCTGAACCACTAGACGATAGGGGCATCACTAGACGATAGGGCCATATACAACCGCTCGTGATTATACTATAATCATAGTATGAGCAGTTTTTTGGAATTGTCAATATACTCGAAAAGTATAAATAGATCCAAAGCAAAGAGTTTTTCCAACTTTTCTGTTATGTTTTCATCTAGGATTTTTTTTAGTTGATCGTTATAGATTAATTCTCCGTGCTTCATTTAGTGTTCATACCAAAAATGCATCCATCCCGCACTAAGTCATAAAATTCTCTAAAAATATAGAGAAAGTTTCAAAAACAAAGAAAAAAAGTGAATCAATTTAGTAGAAAAGTACTCTATCAGATTCGAACCAACGACTTACGTCTTAGCACGAGATTACTCTACCACTAATTTAAAAAGCCCTTTATCGGATTTGAACCGATGACTTATGCCTTACCATGGCATTACTCTACCACTGAGTTAAAAGGGCTTTTTATTTAATTCAAAAATTAGCCACTTGGATTTCCCATTATGGGTCTACTGCATAATGTACATATTATATATATAATATATAGAGATAGAGAGAGAGACATTATGTAGAGATTGTATATGTATATATCGATATCTTGAGAGCTCAAAATAAAATTAATAAAAAAAAACATACCCTACATAACATATCCAACTCTTCTTGGTTCAGGGTTTTCCGTTTCCGAAGACTAGTAAAATAGGCGGATTCTGGAACCCCAAGGATTCAACGGTATATGGATATGGAAAATATAAGATTTCCGATCCTAGCGGGAAAAGGCGGGGAACAGATACCCAATAGGATATAGGATCCTTGGGAGGAACTTTTGGTAATGGCCTTGATCCTCTATGCTATTTTTTATGTGTTCTTAGTTCTATTGAACTTTTTGCATTCTTTTAAACAAGAATCTAATAAACTAGAATTGAGTCAGTGGAAAAAAGGAGAGAGAGGAAAGTGTTAAATGGAGAGAGTCGACTAATCAGAGACTTTTAGGATCTTCTTTACATCAGGTAAATCTGTCGGCCCTGTCCGTTTTTTTCTTTAAGTTACGACTCTTTGCTGCTTACTTCTATCAAGCCATAGGGAAAGTCTATGATGAATTTGGAAAACTCATCTCACTCTTACTCTATGGCTCGGACTTAATGGGGGAAGAAAACATCTTCCATAATTTCTTTTTTGTTCAATTCTGGACAAAAAAGAAAAGGAAAAAAGGAATTTATAGGGACAGTGTTACCACCCTATATCCCCTAGTTTATATTGTAGGAATAATAAAACAATTTAGCAGTCTGACACACTTACGTCCTTGCAAAGTAAATAATTATTATTGTAGTCGTAACCGTAGAATAGGATCCTAATCAAAATAAATACATTTGGTTCAGGCGCTATTAGCATGGTAAGAAAAGATTTTTTTTACAGACCAGAGGGGCTATCTAAATCCTAAAGTAAAGGCGAGCGATCGAAGTAGAAGTACCAACGGCTCAGTGTCATGAACCTTCTCCATCTGATTCAATAAGGGGGAATTAGCCTTCTTGTCAAATGGCTATCCTTGACAAAGGGTACCATTTATACCATAATCTACAATGTAGCGGGTATAGTTTAGTGGTAAAAGTGTGATTCGTTCTATTAATAACTGAATTTGAAATGATATACTTAAGGCATCCTTAAGTTTTTTATTTTTATATTCCGATGAAAACTTTAGTTCTTATAAAGGATTAAATCCTTTTCCTCTCAATAGCATATTGAGGAAGAATATACATTCTGGCGATTTGTATCCAAAGACTAATTTAAATTGCATCCAAAATAAAAATAGGATTATGAGTACAGAGTCGCGAAGCATAATTTTGCATTGGATTAAGTATTCCAATTTTGAAAATATGAGTAAAGGATCTATGGATGAAGATACAAAAAAGTTGATTTCCAATCGTAACTAAATCTTCTTAAAATAAGGAATAAGGAAGCCAAATAGCTAAAAAACGATAGTTTTGGTTTACTAGAACCATCCGCATATT
This sequence comes from Triticum urartu, assembly GCF_056163025.1. Lineage (NCBI taxonomy): Eukaryota > Viridiplantae > Streptophyta > Magnoliopsida > Poales > Poaceae > Triticum > Triticum urartu. Next base: position 19,798 of record NW_028260830.1, on the reverse strand, counting down.
GTTTCAGCTCGGTGGAAACCCAATTCTTTTCCTCAGGATCTCTTGAATGAAATTAGGGAACGAAGTAAGTAGATTAGATGAATTTAGATAGAATTTCTATCTCCTACTCTATAAGGATCATCTAGAAAGCGGAGAGCTTTGGTTCCATTCAAATAGAAAAGCTGACATAGATGTTAAGTGGTGAGAATATCCATAAAGGAGCCGAATGAAATCAAAATTTCATGTTCGGTTTTGAATTAGAGACGTTAAAAATAATCAACCAACGTCGACTATAACCCCTAGCCTTCCAAGCTAACGATGCGGGTTCGATTCCCGCTACCCGCTCCATTCTGTATAAAAGGAGTATTCTATTTGTCTAGACATGTTAGAGGCTTGTATTCAAGCCTTTTTTGTCCACCAGTTTCTGGTACTCCAGAGCGGAGTAGAGCAGTTTGGTAGCTCACGAGGCTCATAACCTTGAGGTCACGGGTTCGATTCCCGTCTCCGCACTTAGCAGTCTGTATAAAAGGACTATTCTATTTCTCTAGATATGTATGGTAGAGGGGCGTATCCAACCCTTTTTTATTCATTAGTTCCCGGCCCTAGAGGGCAAAATTGAGCAGTTTGCGAAGTCACTTGCCTTCAAAAAAAGAAGGCGCAAGGCCTCTCCCTACCCTGCAGAAAATAAAAATGAAACGAAAGGGACAGTCTACCTCTCCCTTCCCTTTAAAAAAAGTTTGCCCGTTGTTTGTCTCAGTTAATACCCAATTTTTGGAGCTCTGTTGGCGAGTTCTATTTCTGCCTCTGGAGCGCCCTCTTTTTTTGAGTGGGATGCAAAGGAAGGGTAAGATAGTAAGGGATACGGCACTAGACTAACACCTAATTAATACTTAATTTAATATAAGTAGTTAAACAGTTAACTAGACTAAACTTTTTATCATAGTACTTTGATAAATTAAGCGGGCGAGCGGCGGGAATCGAACCCGTATCTTCTCCTTGGCAAGGAGATATTTTACCATTGAACTACGCTCGCTACGGTATATATTTTATAGCGTATATCCGCCTGGGTCGACCTTCTATGTCTGGGTCGACCGTTTCATTTCATTTTCTATTATATTAGAGTTTTCCTTTTTTTATTATCTGTCAATGAATATTCTAATGGGAATGGAATTTCATAATACTGAAAGAGAAGAGCTAGCAATTCGGAACGCAAATTGCGTTTTAATACGTCTCACTATTCTAATTTTTTAGAAGAAATGGCCTTTATTATTTCTTTTTTATGGGGTTAATAAATATTAACCAAATTTCATTTAAGAAATGAGAGAATTCAGAATAGCTACGAGAAAGACTAGTCCAATCCATAATGATGTACCGGAAAATACAACATTTTTATTATTTGACCAACCATCAGGAGAAGCAAATACAAGGGGTACACTAATTACTAAGACTGAGGAAGTCGCAATTAATGCAAAAACAGCTAATTGGAAAGCAATAGTCATATTTCTAATCCTCCAAGCTACCATCAAATAAAGTTGACTACATATTTGATCCCTCACTTAAACCAAAATTGTAAAAAAATACAAGAAGTAGGAGGGGTTTAATCATGAATCCATTGATTCTTCTCTTTAATTCAAATTTATTACTTAAACCGCTTTTTTATTTGGATATGGGGGTGAGAAGAGATTATTTACTCTTTATTTCACAAGCGGGTATAGCGGATCCTGTATCCGTGTATACAGTATACAGAGATATATCGAAAAGGAACTTGTATCTGATATCTTTCTAGAGGCTAATAAATCTTTTTATTTTTTATATGGCTATGTTCTATTTGTAGGAGTAAAATAAGGATTAGGCTGTGGAGAGATGGCTGAGTGGTTGATAGCTCCGGTCTTGAAAACCGGTATAGTTCTAGGAACTATCGAGGGTTCGAATCCCTCTCTCTCCTTTTGCTTATTGAATACGTTTGTTTCTTTCATTTTTATTTATTTTTTTTTTCTGTCCCTTATCTTTCTTTCATAAAAAGGAATGAATGGCTCGGCTAGATGGAATAACCGAGCCAGAACAGAAAAAAAGTAGAACAGGTATAAATAAGAAAATCTTAGTTAAGAGGGTTCATGTAAAGAACAGGTTCCAAATCACGATCGATTCCCTTTTCAAAACCTGCTGCAGCAGCTCGGGCTCTTCCTGCATGCCATAAATGGCCCACAAAAAAGAAGAATCCTAGAACAAAATGAGAAGTTGATAACCAACTTCTAGGAGAGACATAATTAACTGCATTGATCTCGGTAGCTACGCCACCCACGGAATTTAAAGAGCCTAAAGGAGCGTGGGTCATATATTCTGCTGAGCGTCGTTCTTGCCAAGGTTGTATGTCTTTTTTCAACCTACTCAAGTCCAAACCGTTGGGGCCCCTTAGAGGTTCTAACCATGGAGCACGAAGGTCCCAAAAACGCATAGTTTCCCCTCCAAAGATAACCTCCCCAGTTGGGGAACGCATTAGATATTTACCTAAACCTGTGGGTCCTTGAGCGGATCCCACATTAGCTCCAAGACGCTGGTCTCTAACTAGAAAAGTAAATGCTTGAGCTTGAGAAGCTTCTGGCCCGGTGGGTCCATAAAACTCACTCGGATAAGCTGTATTATTGAACCATACAAAACAACAAGCGATAAAACCAAAGACAGATAAAGCAGCTAAACTATAAGACAAGTAAGCTTCTCCAGACCATACAAATGCACGGCGAGCCCATGCGAAGGGTTTGGTTAAAATATGCCAAATTCCGCCAAATACACAAATAAAACCCAACCATACATGCCCACCAATTATATCTTCTAAATCATCTACACTAACAATCCACCCTTCTCCACCAAAAGGAGATTTTAGTAAATAACCAAATATAACACTGGGACTAAGGGTCAAATTGGTAATTTTTCTTACATCTCCCCCCCCAGGGGCCCAGGTATCATATACACCGCCAAAATAAAGAGCCTTGAGTACTAGAAGAAAAGCACCTAGACCTAACAAAATTAAGTGAATACCCAAAATTGTAGTCATTTTATTTCTATCTTTCCAGACATAACCAAAGAATGGAAAAGATTCCTCAAGAGTCTCGGGTCCCAGAAGCGCGTGATAAATGCCACCGAAGCCTAAGACTGCGGAGGAAATTAGGTGAAGTACGCCAGATACAAAGTACGGAAAAGTATCTAGAACTTCCCCCCCTGGCCCTACTCCCCAACCTAGAGTAGCTAAGTGTGGAAGTAAAATCAACCCTTGTTCATACATGGGCTTTTCTGGTACGAAATGGGCCACTTCAAATAGGTTCATTGCTCCGGCCCAGAATACGATTAATCCGGCATGAGCTACATGAGCTCCAAGCAGTTTACCGGACAAATTGATAAGTCTGGCATTCCCAGCCCACCAAGCAAAGCCGGTGGTTTCTTGGTCACGACCAGCTAAAACGAAAGTTCCATTAAAGAGCGTTTCCACGTGGTAGAACCTCCTCAGGGAATATAAGATTTTCATGAGGCTGATCCTGAGCTGCCATCCACGCACGAATACCCTCGTTTAAAAGAATATTTTTGGTGTAGAAAGTCTCAAATTCAGGATCTTCCGCTGCACGGATTTCCTGGGAAACAAAGTCATAGGCACGTAAGTTCAGAGCCAAGCCAACTACGCCAATAGCACTCATCCATAAACCGGTGACGGGTACAAATAGCATAAAGAAATGTAACCAACGTTTATTGGAAAAAGCAACACCAAAGATTTGGGACCAAAAGCGGTTAGCAGTGACCATTGAATAAGTTTCTTCAGCTTGAGTTGGGTTAAAAGCACGGAAGGTATTTGCACCATCACCGTCCTCAAATAGAGTGTTTTCTACGGTCGCTCCATGAATAGCGCATAGCAGAGCCGCACCTAATACTCCGGCAACTCCCATCATATGAAATGGGTTCAACGTCCAATTATGAAATCCTTGGAAGAAAAGGATGAATCGAAATATCGCTGCTACGCCAAAACTCGGCGCAAAGAACCAACCAGATTGCCCCAGTGGATAAATAAGGAATACAGAAACAAAAACAGCAATTGGACCAGAGAATGAGATTGCATTATAAGGCCGCAATTGAACAGACCGAGCAAGTTCAAATTGGCGTAACATGAAACCTATTAGTGCAAAAGCCCCGTGGAGAGCTACAAAAGTCCATAGACCGCCTAATTGACACCAACGAGTAAAATCTCCTTGTGCTTCGGGCCCCCATAGTAGCAACAAAGAGTGTGCTAAACTATTGGCAGGGGTAGAAACTGCTGCGGTTAAGAAATTACAACCTTCCAAATAGGAACTAGCCAATCCATGGGTATACCAAGAAGTTACAAAAGTTGTCCCTGTAAACCAACCCCCTAAAGCGAAATAAGCACAAGGAAAGAGCAATAGGCCAGACCATCCTACAAAAACGAAACGGTCCCTTCGTAACCAGTCATCCATAGTATCAAATAGATCATTTTCTTCTTTAGGAATTCTACCAAGGGCTATAGTCATAGTGATCCTCCTATTCAATTACTTCAACCATTTCCGAGCACCTCATATCACTTTCCAAGGCATATGATAGTTTTATTATCTGTGGACGATTTCTTTCTCGTTCAATGCCCTTTTTCAATGGTCTCGAAGAGAGAAATTTCCCATTTTTATCTATGGAGTCACAGTCACAACCGAGGTCGTGGTAAATCCATGAATTTGATTCGATTTGTTTTTCTTATACTATTTATTTGTTTTTCTTATACTATAGAAATAGAAATAAATTGTTTTTCTTATACTATAGAAAGAAATAAACCTTTGAATTCAGCATTATTCCAAGACTCCTATTTCAAAGTCTATCTTTTAAGGGAAAAATGCAAATAAAAGTAACCCTTCTTTTCCCATTCCCTCTCTATTGCATGGGTGGAAGAACTAAAATAATAGAGGATTCTGAAAAAAAAAAATGGACCTTCGAAATCCAATTTTATGTGTAGCGCAAAGGAGTTGCGATTTCTTCTTATTCCTATAGAACATCTAGTAACAAGAATATGAAATCGTAAATAGCGAAAAATTCTTGTCTTGCGCGGTCTAAGTCTAAGGAAATAAAAAAAATTCGCTTATACAATTTCATCTACATCGAATTTATATATCAGAATAGCGGATAGAGGCATCATTAAAGGAGTCAGGTCTACTTACTTTATGCTTCTTTCCAATTTTATGGTGGATTTGATAAGAACCCTTTTTGCTTTCTTGATAAATAATCGACAAAAAAAGCGTTTTTTTTATATAACCTGCTTGTTTTATTATAATTATAACAAGTCCTATATGGAAATGCCCGCTAAAGAGAAAATCTATTTGATTGTCTCTCGGCCAATATCGATTTTTAGAAAGAAAAAACAAGAATTTTCTTCTTTTTTTATTAACATTAAGAAAAAAGAATATAATTAAAATGGAATTGGCAATATAATTTTTATAGACTTTTGAAAGAAAAAAAAGGGGTTTTTTGCAACCGTTATTTCTTATTTCTTGCCTATATCATATCACGGAAACCTTTCGCTTTGGAACGTGGAGAGATGGCTGAGTGGACTAAAGCGGCGGATTGCTAATCCGTTGTACAATTTTTTTGTACCGAGGGTTCGAATCCCTCTCTTTCCGCTCCCTTGGATCATTTGGGACTTTCGAATTGGAAAGAATTCTGACCCCCGGATTTTCTCATAGATAAATGTACGAAACAAATCCAATAAGAAAAAAAAAAACTGAATTTTTACTCCTCGCGTCCAGGATTCCGTCCTGGGTCATTAGATAAGAATCCAAAGATAAAGAGTGAAACAAAGAATATCACTACTGTATAAACAAAAAGTTTGAGAGTAAGCATTACATAATCTCCAAGATTTTTTTTTAAGGAATAGATTACCAGTTTTTCCTTACCACACGGATCCACTAGGATGGTTTTTTTTTATACCTAAAAATGCAAAAAAGAATTCTTGAAAAAAATTGCAAGAATTCTTTTATAATAAGCACTCTTATCAATAGCAAAAATAGGGTTAGGTGGTTAGGTATTGTGTAGGTACCTTTAGGTACCTGCTCAACCTAGGTGCAGGGGAGTAGAAAGGCTGATCCAAATTTATTGCTGTAGCTACCCATTCAATGTAGAAGAATTTAAATTTTAGAATCGAAGGTTCATAATATAAAAATATAAAACTTCTCGGCTTTTACCCATTTTAAAATTTTTTTGGAATGAACACATCATTCAATTTGGCATACAGAGTACTAAAGATTTCATCGAAAACTTACAGCAGCTTGCCAAACAAAGGCTAATAGAAAAAAGAATAGAGGTATAACAGGCATAATATCCACGATTGGATTGAAAATAGCATAAGCTTCGGGTAATTTGGCAAAGAAAAAACTAGTAGGATAAAGAACAGAATTAAAACAGATACAGGTTAAACTAAGTATATTAGGCATAACAAGCATTTCATTCTTGTAGAGTAAATAATTGGATTTTTCTTGAGTTATTTTTTTAAGGGAAAGAAGGAAAAGGCAGATTCAAAATCTTTTTTCTTCGGACTTTCCCAAACACAAAATACCTCCTTGTATTCGCACTCTCAAATGAGAGTGGAATAAATTCGACTTTCATATAATATCTTAATAGAATTCCATGTAATGATCAATGCATTTTTTTGATTCTATATTATCCGCATGTGTAGAATACTAGCAAGAGAATATCCCTCCTTTTTTATGTAATTGAAATGGTATTGACGAATAACAAATAAACATACTAGTGTTTATTAGTGTCGCATAAAACCCGAAATGGGGCGTGGCCAAGTGGTAAGGCAGCGGGTTTTGGTCCCGTTACTCGGAGGTTCGAATCCTTCCGTCCCAGATTGTTTCTGATGAAACAAACGGTGAAATCATATAGTATTCCGTACGAGACAAAAGTTTATTAAAGAGAATAATGATATCTTATTCTTTCTCAGAAAACATAATAAAGTCTTAAGTCCAGTCAAATTGACTATCTTTATTTTCATGAAAAAATGGGATCTATCAAGCACATTCAGGATATGCCTCTACTATAAAATCACTTAGTCATATTTTTTTCTTCCTTTTGGTATTCGAGTTGAAGAAGTACGAGAATTCTATAACTACCAAAAACTTTCAATCTTTTCATTGGAATAGTTTATTTAGTTATTATAGTTAATTGTTTTTGGTACTGAAAAAATATATTACTACTAGAATTCTAATTCTAGTAATTAAATTAATTAAACTTTTTTGGAGGTTGATAGTTTATTTATTGAGGAAGAGTCAATCCTTCTTTTCTCACTTCAAGATTGATCATCTCGAGCCATCCGTTGAGGGTGGAAATTTAAGAATAAATAAGTTTTAAGCAAACTTGTTTAGTCGTCTTTTTCAAACTATGTTTCATTCATATGATAGAATTTTAATATGGGTTTAAATAAATTGGATCTTGGCGGAGGCTTCCCGGATAAATACTTACTTTCTTTTATCCATATTGCTCCATAGATAGCAAGTTTTAATTAGTATAAAAAAACTAAACCAATGACTATTCATGATTCCATCCATATTGGATCAATTCTCTATACCACTTTGCAATGAAAAGAGGAATGTTTGTTATGGTAAAACTTCGTTTAAAACGATGTGGTAGAAAGCAACGTGCGACTTGAAGGACATGATCGATTGTGGATTTTGCTATCCATCATTTTCCATAGTAATGAAAATGCTCTTGGCTCGACATAGCCTGTTCTATTCGTTCCGAACCAAATTTGCGCTGGGTTTAAGTAACATAGTACACGATGGAGCTCGAGAGGACAGAATTTTTTTTATCAAGGGAAAGAATCTAGGGTTAGTGAAAACTAATAAATTAGGCCAACTTTGTCAGTCTATCCTTAATATAGAAATAAATCGAAAGGTTAAAATAAGAAGAAAGTCCAATAAAAGTATATCAGAATCAATCCCTCTTATTAGATTTCTATAGAAGAGATAAATGCTTTATCGAAGGAAATAAGAAAAAAGGGTATGTTGCTACTCTTTTGAAAGAAAAAAATAGGAATTCCCGAAGTAATGTCTAAACCCAAGGATTTCACAAATCAAAGATAAAGGATTCCAGAACAAGTAAACACAATTTTCAATTGTCTCAACAACAGAGTTGGATTAGAATAAGGAATAAAAGTCAATTCGTTCGAAATGAGACAAAGAAAAGAGTTTAAAGACGACTCAAAAATTTTGGAAGGATTTTGCCTTCGAAGTTTGTCAGGCAAAATTAGCCCACTTGAGTCATGAGTATAAATGAAATTTGTTTTTTCTGTAAGGAAATTAATGCACGTCATAGTCTAATTTCTATTATTATCGACAGAAATTCGAATCATTTTCTCGAGCCGTATGAGGAGAAAACCTCATATACGTTTCTAGGGGGGGGCGTTGTTTATCTACATCTATCCCAATAAGCTGTCTATCGAATCGTTGCAATTGATGTTCGATCTCGAAGAGAAGGAAGAGATCTTCAAAAAGTAGGTTTTTATGATCCGATAAAGAATCAAACTTGTTTAAATGTTCCAGCTATTCTCTATTTCCTTGAAAAGGGTGCTCAACCAACAAGAACTGTTTATGATATTTTAAGGAAGGCAGAATTCTTTAAAGAAAAAGAAAGAACTTTGAGTTAATTGAAGAACTAAATGAATCAAAAAATAGGATAGGAGAAGATTATTAGTATTCCTAGTTGTCTAATTATTTAGACACAATTTACCTCTTTTTTAATCCTATTTGGATTTATATTATATCGTGCCAATCCAACATAAGCCCCTATTTTATTTACTTTTTCTATCTAATTTGTTTTCTTACCATTGTATTTCCATTGACAAAGGTCTATTGAACAAATAGAATTTGTAGATAGATGGGTCTCTTTATCCTCACTCCATATTCAATTTTTCCGCCTACACTTCGCTCAAATGATAAGGGTGTTCCTCTTGCATGTATTCTCATACAATATAATATATATTTTTTATAATATATATTTTTTGTTAATAAAAATCGCTAAAAATAAGGAGAATTTGGCCATCGTGATTAGGGTCGCTCTTTTTTTAACTTTACTTTAGTGGAATTTCACCGGACCTGTTCGTTTTGGCATTTGAGTGTTTTTCATGGTCGATAAAAAAAATCTTTTGATGTCTTGCTAGTTCAATGTTTTGACAGAAGCGCGCGGTGTAATTCCATTGATTTTTGGATTTCGATCGTATCTAAGATCCTTTTTTTATCTGGGTTGCTAACTCAATGGTAGAGTACTCGGCTTTTAAGTGCGACTATGATCTTTTACACATTTGGATGAAACAACAAATTCGTCCAGACTCTTGGTAGAGTCTAGAAGACCACGACTGATCCTCAAAGGTAATGAATGGAAAAAATAGCATGTCGTAATAAAATCAATCTTTTTTGAATGGAATCCAAAATTACGATTTTCTGGGTCTAATGAATAAATGGATAGAGCCTGGCTCCAATTCTGGTAAAATAAAAAGCAACGAGCTGAACTTCCTAATTGGAATGATTCCCCGCTCTAATTAGACGTTAAAAATAGATTAGTGCCGGATGCGGGGAAAGGTTGGGTTTTCCTATGAGTGGACCCTTTATTTTTTCTTTTTTTTTTTAGAAATCCTAATTATTCTTGATTATGGATTGAATAAGGGATGTTATGGATTGAATGTGTAAAAGAAGCAGTATATTGATAAAGAGGCTGTATTCCAAAGTCAAAAGAGCGATTGGCCTGCAAAAATAAAAAACTTGTTCTGTTCTTTTTTTTTAATTAGAACAAACATAAACTAATTGGGTAGAAAAGGAGCAGAAAAAGATCTGTGGATTAGACTCCCTTTCTTTCCAGGGTTTGTATTAAAAATGCAACACCCTGTTCTGACCATATTGCACTATGTATCATCATTCGATAAACCGAGAAATGCTTCTTCTCTCTGATTCAAGTAGAAATACAAATGGAAAAATTCGAAGGGTATTCAGAAAAACATAAATCTCGTCAACAATACTTTGTCTACCCACTTCTCTTTCAGGAATATATTTATGCATTTGCCCACCATTATGGATTAAATGGTTCTGAACCTGTGGAAATAGTTGTTAGTTGTAATAACAAGAAATTTAGTTCACTACTTGTGAAACGTTTAATTATTCGAATGTATCAGCAGAATTTTTTGGATAACTCGGTTAATCATCCTAACCAAGATCGATTATTGGATTACAAAAATTATTTTTATTCTGAGTTTTATTCTCAGATTCTATCTGAAGGGTTTGCGATCGTTGTGGAAATCCCATTCTCGCTACGGGAATTTTTTTGTCTGAAAGAAAAAGAAATACCAAAGTTTCAGAATTTACGCTCTATTCATTCAATATTTCCCTTTTTAGAAGACAAATTTTTGCATTTGGATTATCTATCACATATAGAAATACCCTATCCTATCCATTTGGAAATCCTGGTTCAACTCCTTCAATACCGTATCCAAGATGTTCCATCTTTGCATTTATTGCGATTCTTTCTCAACTATTATTCGAATTGGAATAGTTTTATTACTTCAATGAAATCCATTTTTTTTTTTCAAAAAGAAAATAAAAGACTATTTCAATTCCTATATAACTCTTATGTATCAGAATATGAATTTTTTTTGTTGTTTCTTCGTAAACAATCTTCTTGCTTACCATTAGCATCTTCTGGAACTTTTCTGGAACGAATCCACTTTTCTAGGAAGATGGAACATTTTGGGATAATGTACCCTGGTTTTTCTCGGAAAACCCTATGGTTCTTTATGGATCCTCTTATGCATTATGTTCGATATCAAGGAAAGGCAATTCTTGCATCAAAAGGCACTTTTTTTTTGAAGAAGAAATGGAAATGCTACCTTATCAATTTCTGGCAATATTATTTCTGTTTTTGGACTCAGCCGCGAAGAATCCATATAAACCAATTAGCAAACTCTTGCTTCGATTTTATGGGGTACCTTTCAAGTGTACAAAAAAGTTCTTTGTTAGTAAGGAATCAAATGCTGGAGAATTCATTTCTAATAGATACTCGAATGAAAAAATTCGATACCATAGTCCCCGCTACTCTCCTCATAGGATACTTATCAAAAGCTCAATTTTGTACTGGATCGGGGCATCCTATTAGTAAACCCATTTGGACAGATTTATCAGATTGGGATATTCTTGATCGATTTGGTCGGATATGTAGAAATCTTTTTCATTATCATAGTGGATCTTCGAAAAAACGGACTTTGTATCGACTAAAGTATATACTTCGACTTTCATGTGCTAGAACTTTAGCTCGTAAACATAAAAGCACGGTACGAACTTTTATGCAACGATTGGGTTCGGCATTTTTAGAAGAATTTTTTATGGAAGAAGAGCAAGTTTTTTCTTTGATGTTCACCAAAACAACTCTTTTTTCTTTCTGTGGATCACACACTGAGCGTATTTGGTATTTGGATATTATACGTATCAATGACCTGGTCAACCCTCTTAATTAATCATTAGACGAAATTAAGAAACAGGAAAGGGTTGATAAATGATCAAGAAAAAACTTTTCTATTTTTCATTCTGAAATGTTCTTTTTATTATAATAAAGAGTAGGTGAATCAACTTACTAATTAAAAAAATTAGTAGAACTTCCTCTTTGGAATAGAAATTGGCTATTTCTACATAGGGAAAGTCGTGTGCAATGAAAAATGCAAGCACGATTTGGGGAGGGATTTTTCTCTATTGTAACAAGGAAGAATTATCTACTCCATCCGACTAGTTCCGGGTTCGAGTCCCGGGCAACCCATATAGAAAAGACCCATCAAAGTTTTTCACTTTGACTCACTTCATTTACAAATACAAAATTATTGGTTTGGTTAATTTAGTTATATGGATAGCTAATCTTTGGGCTGACTTGGTTGACATTGGTATATAGTCTATGTTATACTGTTAAATAACAAGCCTTCTATTATCTATATTCTAGTTAATACGTGTGCTTGGGAGTCCTTGCAATTTGAATAAACCAAGATCTTACCATGACTGCAATTTTAGAGAGACGCGAAAGTACAAGCCTGTGGGGTCGCTTCTGCAACTGGATAACTAGCACTGAAAATCGTCTTTACATCGGATGGTTCGGTGTTTTGATGATCCCTACCTTATTGACCGCAACTTCTGTATTTATTATCGCCTTCATCGCTGCCCCTCCAGTAGATATTGATGGTATTCGTGAGCCTGTTTCTGGTTCTTTACTTTATGGAAACAATATTATCTCTGGTGCTATTATCCCTACTTCTGCGGCGATCGGATTGCACTTTTACCCAATTTGGGAAGCTGCATCTGTTGATGAGTGGTTATACAATGGTGGTCCTTATGAGCTAATTGTTCTACACTTCTTACTTGGTGTAGCTTGTTATATGGGTCGTGAGTGGGAACTTAGTTTCCGTCTGGGTATGCGTCCTTGGATTGCTGTTGCATATTCAGCTCCTGTTGCAGCTGCTACTGCTGTTTTCTTGATTTACCCTATTGGTCAAGGAAGCTTTTCTGATGGTATGCCTTTAGGAATCTCTGGTACTTTCAACTTTATGATTGTATTCCAGGCAGAGCACAACATCCTTATGCATCCATTCCACATGTTAGGTGTAGCTGGTGTATTCGGCGGTTCCCTATTCAGTGCTATGCATGGTTCCTTGGTAACCTCTAGTTTGATCAGGGAAACTACTGAAAATGAATCCGCTAATGAGGGTTACAAATTTGGTCAAGAGGAAGAAACTTATAATATTGTGGCTGCTCATGGTTATTTTGGCCGATTAATCTTCCAATATGCTAGTTTCAACAACTCTCGTTCTTTACACTTCTTCTTGGCTGCTTGGCCTGTAGTAGGAATCTGGTTCACTGCTTTAGGTATTAGTACTATGGCTTTCAACCTAAATGGTTTCAATTTCAACCAATCTGTAGTTGATAGTCAAGGTCGCGTTATTAATACTTGGGCTGATATCATCAACCGTGCTAACCTTGGTATGGAAGTAATGCACGAACGTAATGCTCACAACTTCCCTCTAGACTTAGCTGCTGTTGAAGTTCCATCTATTAATGGATAAGGTTTTTCTGCTAACATATAAGAATTTTTGAAGACAGAAATACCCAATATCTTGTTCTAGCAAGATATTGGGTATTTCTGTCTTTATTTTGAATCTTTTTTTCTTCTTAATCTTTCTATTCAGAATTCAGTTAACGACGAGATTTAGTATCCTTTCTTGCATTTTCATAACTCGTGAAATGCCGAGTAGGCACGAATTCCCCCAATTTGCGACCTACCATAGGATTTGTTATGTAAATAGGTATATGTTCCTTTCCATTATGAATCGCGATTGTATGGCCAACCATTGTGGGTAGAATGCTAGATGCCCGGGACCACGTTACTATTGTTTCTTTCTCCTCCTTCATATTGACCTTTTCTATCTTTGCCAATAAATGATGAGCTACAAAAGGATTCGTTTTTTTTCGTGTCACAGCTGATTACTCCTTTTTTCCTTTTTAAAGAGTGGCATTCTATGTCCAATATCTCGATCGAAGTACGGAGGTCAGAATAAATAGAATAATGATCAATGGAAAAAAGAAAAAAATCCTTTAGCTGGATAAGGGGCGGATGTAGCCAAGTGGATCAAGGCAGTGGATTGTGAATCCACCATGCGCGGGTTCAATTCCCGTCGTTCGCCCATCGCATTATTGCAAATTCCAAAAATGCAATTTTCCATATTCCTAGTTACGTATTTACTTACGGCGACGAAGAATAAAACTATCGCTATATTTTTTCCTTTTCCTAGTTCTTCTTCCAAGCGCAGGATAACCCCAAGGGGTTGTGGGTTTTTTTCTACCAATGGGAGCTTTCCCTTCACCGCCCCCATGGGGGTGGTCCACAGGGTTCATAACTACCCCTCTTACTACGGGGCGTTTACCTAGCCAACACTTAGATCCGGCTCTACCCAAACTTTTTTGGTTCACCCCAACATTACCCACTTGTCCGACTGTTGCTAAGCAGTTTTGGGATACTAAACGGACCTCCCCAGATGGTAATCTTAAAGTGGCCGATTTACCCTCTTTTGCAATGAGTTTCGCTACAGCACCTGCTGCTCTAGCTAATTGCCCACCCCTTCCACGTGTGATTTCTATGTTATGCATGGCCGTGCCTAAGGGCATATCGGTTGAAGTAGATTCTTCTTTTCTCTCAAAAAACCCCTTCCCAAACTGTACAAGCTTCTTCCAAAGCATACGGCTTTCTAGATGTATATGACGATCTCTAGACAGATGGATCTTATATGAATCATATGATGAAGTACCACATGAGTGGATATATAGGAAAGGAATCCAAATCTGCCGAATCGCTCATGTTATGATCTTCTACATCCTAGGTCTCTGCGTTCCGTCATCTGGCTTATGTTCTTCATGTAGCATTCAGATCGAATGACTCTATGAAATTACGTCGATACTTCCACATATTATGGGTAACGTAGGAGACATCCCTATTTTCCCCCGGGGGTCTTAATTACCACTGCTTAGCTTTCAATTTGCCTCTGACCATCAAATTAAATGTGAATAACCCGTCCTCCTCTCTTTGAAACAAGGGGCGCTTCCGGTTCTGTGCGTGCTTCAAACAATTTTGTCTTCTCCATATTACCATATCTCTAGAGCCAATAATTTTCTATGAGGAACTACTGAACTCAATCACTTGCTGCCGTTACTCAACAGTTTTCTGTTGAGGTCTATCCCGTAGAGGTAGTCAAATTGGATCAGTGATCGATTTCTAGGTTTCGTCGTAAACCTAATTGGTTACTTCCAATTACGTAAATCAATAGTTCAAACCGCACTCAAAGGTAGGGCATTTCCCATTGATATAGGAACTTTTGTACCAGAAACAATAGTATCTCCAATTATAGCCCCTCTGGGATGTAAAATATATCTCTTCTCACCATCCCCATAGTGTATGAGACAAATGTATGCATTTCGATTAGGGTCGTATTCTATGGTTACGATTCTACCAGATATGTCTTTTTGATTCCGTCGAAAATCTATTTTACGGTATAGGCGCTTATGACCTCCCCCTCTATGCCTTGCGGTAATGATTCCTCTGGAATTACGACCTTTACCACAACGGTGCCGTCCATGGATCAAATTATTTCGTGGATTGGATTTCACTTGCCTGTCTACGGTTCCCTTGCGTGTGCTCGGGATAGGTGTTTTGTATAAATGTTTCGCCGTATTATTAAGTATTCTCCTTTAGTTTTTTTCTCTATCTAGAAGTGGAATAGAATAACCCGGTTGAAGGGTAATGATCATACGTCTGTAATGCATTGTATGGCCCAGAATAGGTCCTATTCTTCTACCTTTTCCAGGTAGTCGATGGCTATTCACAGCTACCACCTTAACACCAAAGAAGAGTTCGACCCAATGCTTTATTTCTGTCTTAGTGAATCCCGATTCGACATTAAAAGTATATTGATTCTTTCCCAATAAACGAAGACTTTTTTCTGTAAATACTGCGTATTTGATTCCATCCATAAATCGACTTTCCCTCCTATGCTCTGAGTTCCAGTATCGATAAGAATTCGAGTTCTTATTGTTCTTATGTTATGGTATGAATATACCATACCAATTCGTTATGTATGGATGATGGATGAGATTCCATGGATAGAGAGCCAGTTCCAATAGACTTATGGAATGTTCCCGTTCGTGTGCATCCAGCAGGAATTGAACCCGCAAATTTACCAATTATGAGTTGGGCGCTTTAACCATTCAGCCATGGATGCTTAACAGGGATCATCGTACATCGTAAATAACCAATTTTCATATAGAAAGACATATCATAGAAAAATGAAATCGAAAATATTCCGAGATGGCAAATATTCGGAGATGACTATGAAAACACCTCTCTGGATCCTCGAATTGAAAGAGAGATTGAGAGGGATCAAGAATCCTAATTCTCGCTATTTGGAATGGATCCAATTCTATTGAGTCTGACTCATAGTGATCATTTCTCTTTAGCAAAGAATGACCTTGGTTATCAAAGGATTGAACAACCGGGATCCATTTACTTATGATACCTAGTTGGCATTGATAACAAGGATCTAATGAATTATGAGTTTAATAGATCCTCTTTAGCAGAAAGACGTATATTCCTTGCTCATTATCAGACAATCACTTATTCCCAAACCTCGTGTGGGACTAATCGTTTTCATTTACCATCTCATGGAAAACCCTTTTCGTTCCGCTTAGCCCTATCGGGTATTTTAGTGATAGGTTCTGTAGGAACTGGACGATCCTATTTGGTCAAATACCTAACGAAAAATTACGATTTTCCTTTCATTAAGGTACGAGGGCTTCTTATTCCACAAGAACGAAAGCACCTTTTCATTCTTTCATATACTAGGGGTTTTTACTTGGAAAAGACAATGTTCCATACTAAAGGATTCGGGTCCATAACCACGAGTTCCAGTGCACTAGATCTTGTAGCACTTAGCAACGAAGCCCTATCCATTAGTATTCCACATAAGAAATCCATTCTAGAAAAAAATACAATTAGATTAGCTCTTCATAGACAAACTTGGGGTTTGCGAGCCAAGGTAAGATCGGCTCGGGATCATGGGACCCTTTTCTATCAGATAGGAGGGGCTCTTGTACAAAATAGACTTACTAAGTAATAACCCCATAGAATCTATCTATATAAAGATAAAGAGGCAATCGTGTCAGGAAGCGGGTTTTTCTTTGGCCAAAAGGTACTTCGAACTTGGAACGAGCATGAAGAGATTAACGAGACTTCTTTCTCTTTTGAGTTTTTCTGGCGGACCTGCCGCGCAAGATCTTTGGTCTTCCCCTGGAACCGATGAAAAAAAGTGGATCGCTTCTTATGTACTCGCTCAGAATGATTCTTCTCTATCTATAGTTCATGGCCTATTAGAAGTAGAAGGTGCTCTGGTGCAATCCTTACCGACAGAAAAAGATTGCAGTCAGGTTGATAATAGTCGAGTGACATTACTTCGTCGGTCCGAACTAAGGAATCTGTTAGAAATGTTTTGAAATGGATATTGTTCTCTCTTTGATCAGGGATTGCTATATGAAAAGAAGTGGAGTTTGAAAAAGGGAACGGAATGCTCAAACCGGAACTGCTAGAGGAACGAATTTTCAATAGCATAACTTGGGCTCCTAGAATATGGCGCCCTTGGGACAATCTATTTGATTGCAGGGTTTTGTTCCGAAGCAAAGATATCCGCGGAGGCCGGTTCGTTCGTCCTATTCTGAT